>NW_026578205.1:0-75000 GCF_029603195.1 Condylostylus longicornis
GCAAAAGCAAATTTTCCTTTTATACTTCATATTACTAGAAACGCAAACCAACAAATAACATAATACTTTTTATTATTAGAAACACAAAACGAGAACGAGAAATAAATAATATTCGAAAATATAATGATCTCACATATATTTTAAGTCAGAAAAATCGAAATAAACTTAAATAAATGTCAGGTTTTATAAAAGACATCAGATGTTTTGTGGCAACTGAATATTAATGCTTCATTTGTTATTGTTTTGAATATTATGTTTCGACCGCAAGCTTTAACAAAATATATATACACAATTTATGTACGTATGTATCTACCTAAATTTTTTTTTTTATTGTTCGAGCGAAAAACTGTAAAATGCTAAATTCTAATCCATTCATATGTACATATACATATTTGAATAAAATTATTATTCGTTGTTTTTCCTAAACCTTTTCTTTATTTAAAATAATTTAATCCTTTATGTTCACCCACAGTTTTAAAAAAACAGGTATCCATTCATAATTATGTATTTTTGTATTTATAATTTTATTTCTAATTGTTCCAACAGAAAATTTAAAAATTTTCGATTCTAATACATTCATATGTACATACGTTCATTTGTTGGAAAGGAAAATTTTAAAATCTTCAATTCTAAAACATTCATATATACATACATATGTATATATGAATAAAATTATTATTTTGTTTTTGACTAAAGCTTTTCTTGATTTGGAAAATTAATTTTTGTATGTTTACCCCCATGATTTAATAATTATGCGTTTAAAATTGATTTCTATATAGCAAACCACAGTTTTGAATATTTGTTATATATTAAAAGAAAATAAAACAAAAAATTTAAATAAAATAAAAAAAAAATTTTTTTAAAAATCCAAGAAAAGAAAAATACGACAACATCCAGGCAAGCATTTAGTTATGCATTCTTTTCGCGATCTGTTGCACTATGTATTAGGAAGTAAAACATAAGTTTACATTAAACTTCTTAACAATATACCTTTAGGGTAAAATTTTATAAGAAAATGTTATTCTATTGCATTAAACTTTTTACAAGTAGGGTATTTACAAAAAAAATATTTAGAACGGAATCTCGATGATATTGATTTGTAAGGGTGAAGCTTTCTTAATTTTATTTAAAAAAAGATAAAAATATTATCAATAAAAAAAAAGTTCATCTGACAAATCGCATTTTACAAGGTTCGAACCTGGAACTTTTTGCATAGAAGTCGTATGCTCTACGTATTACCCTATATACGTTAGTATTGGTGTTAACTTATTTTACAGTCACGCGCTTTATTCGAAAGTATTATAAACTCCAAATACATACGTGCATGAATTTTAGTACCAAGTTATTTCATGCGTATACAGTAATTAATCGCTTAAAGTGCTTATTGTCAAAAGTATTTTACGATTTTATGCGACATAATTCAAAGCGAGGTTCTAAAATAAATTACTAAAAGATATTAGATCTCAAAGGAACTAATTATTTGTTAAATTATGTACTTTTTCGTAATTAGTTTTAAGAGCTTTCCTTATTTTAAGTTTTATCTAATAAAATATTAGGAAAAAAACATATTTATATGTATATTATGGGTGTGTTTTTGAAGAAGAAAAAAGTAAACTCAAAATACATCTAACACAGAATGGAACATAATTTCAAAATTACAGGCATAATTACAGGAATTTTTAGCCCCGAAATACCTCTATTTTAAGATTTTCTGAAAAAAATTTTTGTATAACAAAAGCACATTTTCCTTTTATACTTCATATTACTAGAAACGCAAACCAACAAATAAAATAATACTTTTTATTATTAGAAACACAAACCGGGAACGAGAAATAAATAATATTCGAAAATATAATGATCGCACATATATTTTAAATTCGAAAAATCGAAAAAAACTTAAATAAATGTCAGGTTTTATAAAAGACATCAGATGTTTTGTGGCAACTGATTATTAATGCTTCATTTGTTATTGATTTGAATATTATGTTTCGTCAGCAAGCTTTAAAAAAATATACATACATACACAATTTATTTACGTATGTATCTACCTAAAATTTTATTTGTATTATTCGAGCGAAAAACTGTAAAATGCTAATTTTAATACATTCATATGTACATACATATATTTGAATAAAATTATTATTTTGTTTTTGCCTAAACCTTTTCTTTATTTTAAAAATAACATTTATATGTACATACATTTATTTGAATACACTTAATATTTTATTTTTGCCCAAACATTTTCTTTATTTAAAAAATTTAATCCTATATGTTCACCCGCAGTTTAAAAAAAAATAGGTATACATTCATAGTTACGTATGTTGGTGCTTAAAATTTTACTTGTAATTTTTTGAGCAAAAAATTTTAAAATGTTCAATTCTAACATATTCATGTACATACATATATTTGAATAAAAATATTATTTTATTTATGCCTAAACCTTTTCTTTATTTGAAAAATTTATTTCTTATATTTCCCCCATGATTTAATAATTATGTGTTTCTATATGCCAAACCGCAGTTTTGAATATTATTCAATTCATATAGAAAGCTTAAAAAAAATTAGTTAGGAAGCTTGAAAAAAAATTTAGGTACATATTTATGTACTTAACTATTATAACAATATTTTTTTGGAAATTTTCTTTAAATTTTTATAATAATATTTATGTGTTATATATTAAAAAAAAATGAAACAAAAAATTTAAACAAAATAAAAAAGAGTTTTTAAAATAATCCAAAAAAAGAAAAATATGACACCATCCAGGCAAGCATTGATCCAATAACCTTCTGGCTATCAGACTACCACGCTACCCACTAGGCTACGCAGTACCTTGGATTTCCCTTTATAATTCTATATTTTATTCATATTTCGTATAACTCTTCAAAAACCATCCTATTTTACATTATATATATATAGCTACTTCTCAGGTGGTAAAAAGTACGGGTACTTCTAGAAGTGCTAGAGACATGGGACAAAAGGCATTAGGTAGAGTTTTGCCTCTAGGGTCCCAGAAAAAGCAAGAATTCCACCCGCCCCCTTCACCCCCTCCCAAGATGCTTTGTAACCGTTTTTTACAAAATGGTACTATATCCTATAGGGGTAACTTTTTACTTACTTTTGGTAGTATTAATATTGTATATGAATTCATTTTTGGAAGTGTGAGTTATAACAAAAAGTGAACACTTTCTTAAGAAAATTGTAAAGTTTTAATTATCAATAAAAAAAAGTTCATCTGGTAAATCGCATTTTTCAGGGTTCGAACCTGGGACTTTTTGCATAGAAATAGTATGCTATACGCATTACCTTACATACGTTAGTATTGGTGGTAACTCATTTCACAAACACACGTTTTATTCGCATGTATTAAAACTCCAAATACACACATACATGCATTTTAATAGCGAATTATTTTATGCGTATATAGTAATTTATCTCTTAAAGTGCTTATTGTAAAAGTTTTTTAAGATTTTATGCAATATAACTCAAATCGAGGTTCTAAAATAAATTACTCAAAGGTATTAGATCTCAAAAGAAATAATTATTTGCTTAATTATGTATTTTTTAGTAATTATTTTTCAGAACTTTTCTTATTTTAGGTTTTATCTTATTATTTATTAGAAAAAAGCATATCTATATGTATCTATATTACGGGTGTGTTTTTGAAGAAATAAAGTAAACTTATAATATCTCAGCCACAGAATGGAACACAATTTCAAAACTACAGGCATAATACTTGCACGGCTTGCAATGCAAGCACACACGACTAGTTATATATATATATAGCTACTTCTCAGGTGGTAAAAAGTACGGGTACTTCTAGAAAGGCCAGAGACATGGGACAAAGGGCATTAGATAGAGTTTTGCCTCTAGGGTCCCAGAAAAATCTGACATTGGAACTTTTTAGCCCCGAAATAGCTCTATTTTAAGATTTTCTGAAAAAATTTTTGTATAACAAAAGCACGTTTTTCTTTTATACTTTTTATAATTAGAAACACAAACCAAGAAATAAATGATACGTTTTACGTTATTTTTATTATTAGAAACACAAACCGAGAAATAAATAATATTTGAAAATATAATGATCTCACAAATTTTTGGTTTAGATAATTGAATTAATCTTAACGTAAATAAATGTCAGCTTTTATCAGACATCAGATGTTTTGTGACATCTGAATATTAATATTTCATTTGTTATTGTTTTGAACATTACGTTTCGTCAGCAAGCTTTAAAGAAATATATGTAGATACAGAATATATGTATGTACGTATGCAGTTAGAATTTTATTTTTATTGTTCCAAACGGAAAACTGTAAATTGCTAAATTTTAATACATTCATATGTACATACATATATTTGAATAAAATTATTATTTTGTTTTTGCCTAAACCTTTTCTTTATTTGGAAAATTACATTCATATGTACATATATATATTTGAATACAATTATTATTTTATTTTAACCTAAACCTTTTCTTTATTTTAGAAATTTATTTCTATATGTTCACCCGCAGTTTAAAAAAAACAGGTATCCATTCATAATTATGTATGTTTGCATTTATAATTTTATTTCTAATTTTTCCAACAGCAAAATTTCAAAATTTTCGATTCTAATACATTCATATGTAGATACGTTCATATGTTGGAACGAAAAATTTTAAAATCTTCAATTCTAATCCATTCATATATACATACACACATATATTCATATATACATACATACATATATTATTTTTACATACATAAATTATTATTTTGTTTTTGACTAAACCTTTTCTTTATGTTTAAAGTTCATTCCTATATGTTTACTCACAGTTTAAAAAAAAACAGGTATCCATTCATAATTATGTATGTTTGCATTTATAATTTTATTTCTAATTTTTTCAACAGCAAAATTTCAAAATTTTCGATTCTAATACATTCATATGTACATACGTTCATACGTTGGAACGAAAAATTTTAAAATCTTCAATTCTAATCCGTTCATACATACACACACACATATATTCATATATACATACATACATATATTTTTACATACATATGTTATTATTTTGTTTTTGTTTCTTTTTTAATTTTCGATTCTAATACATTCATATGTACATACGTTTATATGTTGGAACGAAAAATTTTAAAATCTTCAATTCTAATCCATATATATATATACACACATACATATATTCATATATGCATACATACATATATTTTTACATACATAAATTGTTATTTTGTTTTTGACTAAACCTTTTCTTTATTTGAAAAATTCAATCCTATGTTTACCCACAGTTTAAAAAAAACAGGTATCTATTCATAATTATGTATGTTTGCATTTATAATTTTATTTATAATTTTTCCAACAGCAAAATTTCAAAATTTTCGATTCTAATACATTCATATGTACATACGTTCATATGTTGGAACGAAAAATTTTAAAATCTTCAATTCTAATCCATTCATATATGCATACATATATATATTCATACATACATACATACATATATATGAATAAAATTATTATTTTGTTTTTGACTAAACCTTTTCTTTATTTAAGAAATTAATTTTTGTAAGTTTACCCCCATGATATAATAATTATGCGTTTAAAATTTATTTTTACATATTCTACAGTTTTGAGTATTATTAAATTCATATAGAAAGCTTAAAAAAACTACTCAGGAAGCTTTTAAAAAAATATACATACATACATATTTATGTACTTAAAATTTTTGCGAATTTTTCCAAACTATTATAAGAATATTTTTTTTGGAAATTTTCTTTAAACTTTTATATAACATTTATCTGTTATATATTAAAAAAAAAAATAAAACACAAAATTTAAACAAAATAACACCCTGGCCCAGGAGGGATGACTGGCAACGATCCCGTCTAGTCTTCACGATGGGCAGGATTAGATGGGCTGTTTTCTCTTTCAGGCCCTTCAAATCTCCAGGTGATGACGGGATATATCCTGCATTTTTGCAGAGGGGTTTCCAACATATCGCTAGAGCACTGTTGGGAATTTTTCGCGCCAGCTATGCGTGGGGTTACATCCCTCAGGCATGGAGGGTGGCTAAAGTGACGTATATTCCGAAGGTGGGTAAGCGACCAAGCAACCACCCAAGGTCTTTCCGTCCAATCAGCCTTACTTCTTTTCTATTGAAAGCAATGGAAAAAGTGATTGATAGATTTATACGGGACGGTGCACTGGGAAGCAATCCCTTGCATGAATCTCAATACGCCTATCAGTCGGGAAGGTCTACTGTACTCGCTCTGCAGAGTCTGGTGGGGGTCCTTGAAAACTCACTGGAAGTGCGGGAGGTAGCAGTTGGCTGCTTCCTTGATATAGAGGGAGCTTTTGACAACACCCCATATCATGTCATCTGTGAGTCGTTGCACAAACGAGGGATTGATGCGACGACCCTGATCTTCTACAGCAAAATTTACGTGTTGTGGAAAGGTGGTGCAAAGGCGTTGAGTTAAATATAAATCCAAGCAAGAGCACTTTGGTCGCCTTCACCAGACGCAGAAGCAGGGACAGATTAACGAGCCCAATTCTGTTTGGTGAACGTATTAGTTACTCGAGGGAGGTGAAGTATCTGGGGGTAACCCTGGATGATCGTCTCTCTTGGAATACCCATATCGATAGAGTTATCGGGAGAGCTACGGCGGCCTTGTGGACGTGTAGGAGCTTCATCGGGGGGACCTGGGGAATTAGTCCCAGAATAGCACTGTGGCTATATACGGCCCTTGCTAGGCCCATCGTCACCTATGCGTCGATTGTATGGTGCCGTAAAGCTCAGCAGGCGGGTGTGCGGGCCAAGCTGGAAAAGCTACAGAGGCTGGCCTGCCTGGGAGTGACCGGGGCGATGCGGACGGCTCCCACCGCTGCATTGGAGGTGATGATCGGATTGCCGCCACTGCACCTCCATATATTGAAGGAAGCTCGGCTGGTGACTTACCGACTTCTCTCTGGCGAGGACGGGGCAGGGCTAAAGTTGGCCCACAGAACTCACAGAGACTTCATTGAGGGCGATCCGATTCTAAGGATAACCATGTCAGATACCTGTCTGCCGCGGTACAACTTCGACCACAAGTACAGGGTTCTGTTTCCTGATCGATGGACGTGGGATCGGGGTGGTCCGGTACTTAGGTCGGGTTCGAGCGTGTGGTATGCGGACGGATCCAAAACGGAGTCGGGTGTGGGCTCGGGCGTATACGGTGTCCGCCCGGACACGCGTGTATATGCAACCCTTGACCCGTATTGCACAGTGTTCCAGGCCGAAATACATGCAATAGAGATCTGTCTGAGAATCAATTTGGAAAGGGGGTATAGAAACCGCACCATCTATGTGTTCTCAGACAGCAGGGCTGCACTGCTGGCGCTCCGTTCAGCTCAGGTTACATCCAAGCTGGTCTGGAGCTGCCTTGCTGCACTTATGGAATTGGCATCGGAAAACAGAGTGATGCTCATTTGGGTGCCGGGCCATAGTGGCCATGCGGGCAACGAAGTTGCCGATGAGTTGGCGCGGAGGGGATCTGGGGCTGCCTTTGTGCAGCCGCTACCTTTCTGTGGTCTGCCTTCTTCCGCCGTGGGGGCCAGGCTTGCCATTCGGCGGAATGCAGTCGTCACTGGCGGGACACGAAAGGGTGCCGTCATGCGAAGGTGTTTGTTCCGGCGTGCTCCGGCGGATTCGCTGCGGAGTTGCTGGGGATGAGCAGGAGCCGGGTTCGCACTATTGCGAATTTCTTCACGGGGCACTGCCCGGTGAAATACCACCTGCACAGGCTGGGGAAGTCGGGCTCCCCCCTGTGCAGATTTTGTGGGGGTGGCGATGAGACCGCCGTGCACATTCTCTGCGACTGTCCGGCACTGGCTGTTCGGCGCCGCAATTGTCTTGGACATGGGTCCCTAAGTGTTCGGGAACTATTGTCCAACTCCCTTAGGGATATCTCCGGCTTTGTGATTGGGACGGGGATATTATAGACGGGAGGGTGGGGTGGCTACAATAAGTCAAAAATGGCTGCGGTGGCTTGGGGGGATGCTCCTGTCCCCACTCAGTTCCCTTAGAATCTACAATCTACAATCTAAACAAAATAAAAAAAAAAATACGACGACATCCAGGCAAGCATTGATCCAATAACCTTCTGGCTATGAGACTACCACGCTAACCACTAGGCTACGCAGTACCTTGAATTTCCCTTAATAATTCTATATTTTATTCATATTTCGTATAACTCATCAAAAACCATCATATTTTACATTATATATATATAGCAACTACTCAGGTGGTAAAAAGTACGGGTACTTCTCGAAGGGCTAGAGACATGGGACAAAGGGCATTAGATAGAGTTTTGCCTCTAGGGTCCCAGAAAAATCTGACATTGGAACTTTTTAGCCCCGAAATAGCTCTATTTTAACATTTTCTGAAAAAAATTTTTTAAAAAAATATACATACAGAATATATGTATGTATGTAGTTAGAATTTTCTTTTTAATGTTCCAAGCCAAAAACTGTAAAATGCTTAATTTTAATACATTCATATGTACATACATATATTTGAATAAAATTATTATTTTGTTTTTGCCTAAACCTTTTCTTTATTTGAAAAATTACATTCATATGTACATACATATATTTGAATACAATTGTTATGCCTAAATTATATTAATATTGTATATGAATTCATTTTTGGAAGTGTGAGTTATAACAAAAAGTGAACACTTTCTTAAGAAAATTGTAAAGTTTTAATTATCAATAAAAAAAAGTTCATCTGGTAAATCGCGTTTTTCAGGGTTCGAACCTGGGACTTTTTGCATAGAAATAGTATGCTATACGCATTACCTTACATACGTTAGTATTGGTGGTAACTCATTTCACAAACACACGTTTTATTCGCATGTATTAAAACTCCAAATACACACATACATGCATTTTAATAGCGAATTATTTTATGCGTATATAGTAATTTATCTCTTAAAGTGCTTATTGTAAAAGTTTTTTAAGATTTTATGCAATATAACTCAAATCGAGGTTCTAAAATAAATTACTCAAAGGTATTAGATCTCAAAGGAACTAATTATTTGCTTAATTATGTATTTTTTGGTAATAATTTTTCAGTACTTTTCTTATTTTAGGTTTTATCTTATTCTTTATTAGAAAAAAGCATATCTATATGTATCTATATTACGGGTGTGTTTTTGAAGAAATAAAGTAAACTTAAAATATCTCAGCCACAGAATGGAACACAATTTCAAAACTACAGGCATAATACTTGCAAGGCTTGCAATGCAAGCACACACGACTAGTTATATATATATAGCTACTTCTCAGGTGGTAAAAAGTACGGGTACTTCTAGAAGAGCTAGAGACATGGGACAAAGGGCATTAGATAGAGTTTTGCCTCTAGGACCGCAGAAAAATCTGATATTGGAACTTTTTGGCCCCGAAATAGCTCTATTTTAAGATTTTCTGAAAAAATTTTTGTATAACAAAATTACGTTTTTCTTTTATAACTTTTATAATTAGAAACACAAACCAAGAAGTAAATGATACGTTTTACGTTATTTTTATTATTAGAAAAACAAACCGAGAAATAAATAATATTTGAAAATATAATGATCTCACATATTTTTGGTTCGGATAAATGAATTAATCTTAACGTAAATAAATGTCAGCTTTTATCAGACTTCAGATGTTTTGTGACATCTGAATATTAATATTTCATTTGTTATTGTTTTGAACATTACTTTTCGTCAGCAAGCTTTAAAAAAATATATGTACATACAGAATATATGTATGTACGTATGTAGTTAAAATTTTATTTTTATTGTTCCAAACGGAAAACTGTAAAATGCTAAATTTTAATACATTCATATGTACATACATATATTTGAATAAAATTATTATTTTGTTTTTGCCTAAACCTTTTCTTTATTTGAAAAATTACATTCATATGTACATATATATATTTGAATACAATTATTATTTTATTTTAACCTAAACCTTTTCTTTATTTGAGGAATTTATTTCTATATGTTTACCCGCAGTTTTAAAAAACTAGGTATACATTCATAATTATGTATGTTTGCGTTTATAATTCTATTTCTAATTTTTCCAACTGCAAAATTTCAAAATTTTCGATTCTAATACATTCATATGTACATACGTTCATATGTTGGAACGAAAAATTTTAAAATCTTCAATTCTAATCCATTCATATATACATTCACACATATATTCATATATACATACATACATATATTTTTACATACATAAATTATTATTTTGTTTTTGACTAAACCTTTTCTTTATGTTTAAAATTCAATCCTATATGTTTACTCACAGTTTAAAAAAAAACAGGTATCCATTCATAATTATGTATGTTTGCATTTATAATTTTATTTCTAATTTTTCCAACAGCAAAATTTCAAAATTTTCGATTCTAATACATTCATATGTTTAGTACCTTGAATTTCCCTTAATAATTCTATATTTTATTCATATTTCGTATAACTCTTCAAAAACCATCCTATTTTACATTATATATATATAGCTACTCCTCAGGTGGTAAAAAGTACGGGTACTTCTAGAAGGGCTAGAGTCATGGGACAAAAGGCATTAGATAGAGTTTTGCCTCTAGGGTCCCAGAAAAATCTGACATTGGAACTTTTTAGCCCCGAAATAGCTCTATTTTAAGATTTTCTGAAAAAATTTTTATATAACAAAAGCACGTTTTTCTTTTTTACTTTTTATAATTAGAAACACAAACCAAGAAATAAATGATACGTTTTACGTTATTTTTATTATTAGAAACACAAACCGAGAAATAAATAATATTTGAAAATATAATGATCTCTTTTTACATACATATTTTTGGTTCGGATAAACGAATTAATCTTAACGTAAATAAATGTCAGATTTTATAAAAGATATCAGATGTTTTGTGGCAACTGAATATTAATATTTCATTTGTTATTGTTTTGAATATTATATTTCGTCAGCAAGCTTAAAAAGAATATACATACACAATTTATGTACAATGTATCTACCTAAAATTTTATTTTTATTGTTCGAGCGAAAACCTGTAAAATGCTAAATTCCAATCCATTCATATATACATACATACATATATTCATATATACATACATACATATATTTTTACATACATAAATTATTATTTTGTTTTTGACTAAACCTTTTCTTTATGTTTAAAATTCAATCCTATATGTTTACCCACAGTTTAAAAAAAACAGGTATCCATTCATAATTATGTATGTTTGCATTTATAATTTTATTTCTAATTTTTCCAACAGCAAAATTTCAAAATTTTCGATTCTAATACATTCATATGTACATACGTTCATATGTTGGAACGAAAAATTTTAAAATCTTCAATTTTAATCCATTCATATATACATACATACATATATTCATACATACATACATACATATATATGAATAAAATTATTATTTTGTTTTTGACTAAACCATTTCTTTATTTGAAAAATTAATTTTTGTATGTTTACTCCCATGATTTAAGAATTATGCGTTTAAAATTTATTTCTACATATTCTACAGTTTTGAGTATTATTAAATTCATATAGAAAGCTTAAAAAAAATTACTCAGGAAGCTTTAAAAAAATATACATACATACATATTTATGTACTTAAAATTTTTGCGAATTTTTCCAAACTATTATAAGAATATTTTTTTGGAAATTTTCTTTAAATTTTTTAATAATATTTATCTGTTATATATTAAAAAAAAAATAAAACAAAAAATTTAAACAAAATAAAAAAAAATTTTAAAATAATCCAAAAAAAGAAAAATATGACACCATCCAGGCAAGCATTGATCCAATAACCTTCTGGCTATCAGACCACCACGCCACCCACTAGGCTACGCAGTACCTTGAATTTCCCTTTATAATTCTATATTTTATTCATATTTCATATAACTCTTCAAAAACCATCCTATTTTACATTATTATATATATATAGCTACTTCTCAGGTGGTAAAAAGTATGGGTACTTCTGGAAGGGCTAGAGACATGGGACAAAAGGCATTAGGTAGAGTTTTGCCTCTACGGTCCCAGAAAAATCTGACATTGGAATTTTTTAGCCCCGAAATAGCTCTATTTTAAGATTTTCTGAAAAAATTTTTGTATAACAAAAGCACGTTTTTCTTTTATACTTTTTATAATTAGAAACACAAACCAAGAAATAAATGATACGTTTTACGTTATTAACATATTAGAAACACAAACCGGGAAATAAATAATATTTGAAAATATAATGATCTCACATGGAATTAATCTTAACGTAAATAAATGTCAGCTTTTATCAGACATCAGATGTTTTGTGACATCTGAATATCAATTTTTCCAATCTATTATAACAATATTTTTTTGGAAATTTTCTTTAAACTTTTATAATAATATTTATCTGTTATATATTAAAAAAAAAATAAAACAAAAAATTTAAACAAAATATAAAAAAAAATTTTTAAAATAATCCAAAAAAAGAAATATACGACAACATCCAGGCAAGCATTGATCCAATAACCTCCTGGCTATGAGACTACCACGCTAACCACCAGGCTACGCAGTACCTTGAATTTCCCTTTATAATTCTATATTTTATTCATATTTCGTATAACTCTTCAAAAACCATCCTATTTTACATTATATATATATAGCTACTTCTCAGGTACCAAGAAGTACGGGTACTTCTAGAAGGACTAGAGACATGGGACAAAAGGCATTAGATAGGGTTTTGCCTCCAGGTTCCAAGAAAAATCTGACATTGGAACTTTTTAGCCCCGAAAAAGCCCTATTTTAAGATTTTCTGAAAAAATTTTTTTATAACAAAAGCACCTTTTCCTTTTATACTTCATATTACTAGAAACGCAAACCAACAAATAAAATAATACTTTTTATTATTAGAAACACAAGCCGAGAACGAGAAATAAATAATATTCGAAAATATAATGATCTCACATATATTCATGGCATACTTCAACTAGAGGAACAAAACTTAGGACAGCAATTGGCGGCACGTGGTGCCTTTTTCACTCTACTGCGAAGCCAAGGTATTGGCCAGCCAATGTTAATAAGTGTCCAGATTTAATAGATTTCTTCAAAACAAAACGGATTGCGAAAAATTTCATCGAGGTACATGAGAACTATGATCTTAACTCCGATCAGTCGGTGGTTATTCTTGAACTTAAGGAAAATATAGTTATGAAAAGAGCGAAACCTGCGCTGACAAATGGAACTACAGATTGGTCAAGATTTCGCTTAGAGATTGAACGACAAATAGATCTAAGGAAAAGAATAAGAACGACCCAGCACATAGTGAGGAGGCCGAAAACTGTACTAAAATAATTCAAAATGCGGCTTGGAGTAGTTCCAAAATTAGTGCTATTAGAAGGGGGGGCATTAACTATCCCCCACATATACTAGCAAAAGTAAGACGAAGCAGGCGGGCGAGAAAGAGGTGGCAGCAAACGCGTGATCCTACTGATAAAACCAGATACAATCGCGAATCACAGCAATTAAGACGCTGTATCAGAAAATAAAAAGAGGATTCCGTTGCTAATTATGTTCAAAATTTGACGGCGTGTGAGAAAATTAATTACTCACTGTGGAGGGCAACAAAGACAATGAAGCAACCTATCAAACATCTCGCTCCTATTAAAAACAAAGATGGAACGTGGGCAACAACTGACAAGGACAAGGAAAATGCGTTTGCGGAGCTTTTGGCCGATATATTCTATCCGCATGACGGCCAGGGCGTGTATGAAAATGAGGAATCTGCTTTTGTTTTGGATAGCGTGACTATTCCAATTGTCAAGGAAAGAAAGATGTTATAGAAGAAACCTATAGACAGGACGACTTCTTATAGACCAATCACACTGTTGCCGACGATTGCAAAACTGCTAGAAAAACTTTTATTGAGAAGACTCCAGCCTATAATTGAAGGTAAAAGGTTAATCCCGAGTCATCAATTTCGTTTTCGCCGGAACCACTCAACCATAGATCAGATTCATAGAATAACTGATCTAATAGAAAATTCACTGGAAGAACAAACAATATGTTCTATCATATTTTTAGTTGTAGCCCAGGCCTTCGATAAGGTTTGGCATTTGGAATTAATAAGAAAACTTAGGCGATTACTACCAAGGCAGTATGTTGACCTGCTCGAATCTTACCTGACTAATAGGGTATTTCGAGTTAAACAGGAAGAGGAGTAGTCTTCGCTTAGGGATATCAAGTCGAGAGTACCACAGGGGAGTATATTGGGCCCGACATTACACTTGCTATACACGTGTGATATTTCTGAATCGGAAGGAGTGACAACAGCTACATTTGCTGTTGATACAGCAGTTATCGCAATAGGACGAAATGAAAATGAATCTACACAAAAATTGCAAAGGGCCAGTGATGAGATCTCAAAGTGGACTAGAAAGTGGAATATAAAACTTAACGAGGTGATATCAGTACACGTAAATTTCACTAATAGGAAAATTGACAATTCATTTTCGGTTCGAATAAATGGCGTCTTGATTCCGTCCGCAAACACGACGTTTGGGAATGACGTTGAACCCGAAGCTCAGATGGAAGAAACACACAAAGAAAAAGAGATCTCAACTAGAGGAGGAATACAGAAAGTTTGAATGGCTTTTGGGGAGGCGTTCTAAATTGACAATATACAACAAAGTTTTGATATATAATCAAATATTTAAGCCTGTCTGGGCTTACGGTATTCAGTTATGGAGCTGCGCTGTGAAGACTCATATGCAGTCTATACAAAGATTTCAAAATAGAGTATTACGGGACATTGTAAACGCCCCTTGGTATGTCCGTAATGCCGATATACACAGGGATCTCACTATCCTCACTAAGTGTCACAGACGAAATTAAAAAGCAAGCAGCCAATAATCAAATGCGTTTATCCAATCATGTCAATGTCGAGGCGATTCGATTGGTTGACAATCAAAACTTTGTTGAGAGATTTAAACGTACGAGACCTCTCGAGTTAGTTTAAAGCTTTTTATCTGGAACAATGAGTACTTAGTACGCTATTGTGCCAGATTAAAGGCTTCTAAATAATCAAAAAAGTTAGAGCAAAATTAATGGTTAGTCGCTTCTGACTAGTTTTATAGTTTATTTTGAGGAGGGTGTTTTTTAGTGGATTAAAGTTCCACACTACTGCTTTTCGTCTGGCAGTGTATTTCGATATTTTTCATCCTTCCGCTAGGTAAAAAAAAAAAAAAATTCTAATCCATTCATATGTACATACACATATTTGAATAAAATTAATATTTTGTTTTTGCCTAAACCTTTTCTTTATTTAAAAAATTTAATCCTATATGTTCACCCGCAGTTTTAAAAAAACAGGTATCCATTTATAATTATGTATGTTTGTATTTATTATTTTTTTTTTCTAATTGTTCCAACAGAAAATTTCAAAATTTTCAATTCTAATAAATTGATATGTACATACGTTCATATGTTTTTGTACGTTTACCCCCATGATTTAATAATTATGCGTTTAAAATTTATTTCTATATAGTAAAGCACAGTTTTGAATATTATTCAATTCATATAGAAAGTTTAAAAAAAAATACTCAGGAAGCTTTAAAAATGTACGTACAAGTTAAGAAATTATAGTTCAATTTCTTGTAAAAAAATATTTTCGTGGACTAATGTCCGTTTTATTGAGTTAATGTATTTAATTATAATGACAAAACTTAACTGAACTTATTTACTATTTTTGAACATATTTATAGTAAATAATTGATTATTAAGCAAAATATTACAATTATAAAGTTAAAGCTAAATTATAAAGTTAAAAATGCTTGTTAGGCATTTATTGTGGGAATTATAAAAGTAGAGTTTTCACAGGTAAATTGCTAAACAATATTCTCATGAAAATTATGCTGACCTCAGCGTCTGATGTTATGCGCGTGTATCATAGTGTCTTAACTCTTCCCTCCTTTAAGATCCGCGTCCACGTGGATCAGAAGCTCAATTTTACTGGTTGGAGTTTTGATTCCAGTTCTCCTAGTTCTGACGTTTTTAAAGAGATGTTAATTTTTTTCCGGTTTTGGTATTTGTAGATAGCTGCTGCTAGTAAAATAGCGATGATAATTAAGGTGAATGCGGCATTGAATGTTATACTAACTGCTGAAGTTGTAGTGAGCTCGCTCAGTAGTTTGACGTTACCCAAGTGCAAATTATGCAGATAATCTAGGTTGAGTTTCATTTTTCCTGAGGAATGGTTGTCGCTCATTATAGGTGGCAAAATGATTTGAGACGATTGAAATTCTTTTCTGGTATAGGTCTCGTTTTTAATTTGAATTGTTTCATTGTAAAATTCTATGACGAAGTTACCGTTTAGGTTTTTTGTTTTGTTGTTAGCTTTGACTGCTCCATTGAAATTATTGAGAAATATCGTATTTTCATTGATTACTTCGACTGATTCCCTTCTGTTGAACTCGTACTCGCAAGTATTGTGGCTGTTTCTCAGAATTTGGGTGATGCAGTGGTCATCATGTAATTCTTCTATTTCATCCATTTTGCAGATAAAGGTGTTTTTATGCTTATTACATTCGTTGCTAATGCCAAAAATTCGTTTGAGGTTTCTTAGTAGACTTTTGTAGGTTAGATGCAACTGCTTATTATTTTTAGTGGTGGCTCTGATTTTAATATAGTTATATTCGACACCGCTGGTTTTGGGTAGTGATAATATGTAGAGTAGAGTCATGTTTTTGACTACTACTGTTGGTGTAGCGTACTCAATTGCATCAATAACATTGAAATACGGTAATGTTTGCACTTCAGAAATCAATTGTATGATTTCCTCTTTATTTAATAAGTTGGTGTTCACTATTTTCCCTTTTGCTAATTGGACTGCTCTTATGATTTCTTTTATTTCTTCCTTTATCGTATTAATTTGGTTGAAAAGCGTTTGGTAATTAGCTTCTTTTGAATTTTCATCGAACCTTTGAATAATTCTATTATATTGCATCAGAATATGCTTTATTGTATTTGTTAGAACTTGATTTATATGATATTGGTCATTATTGTTCCGGATCAAATTGTTATGGCTTCTAAGTATTTCATCCCAATCGGTTGCATCAGAGTTACCTGCTAACCATTTCCAGGCACTGCCAATCCAATTTATCGATCGTTTTCTTATGGCGGAGTGTTCCGTCAGCTCTTTAATCAAATCTTCGGCTTGTTGAATTTGGAAGGTGAGTTGCGTTTTGGTGAACTTGCTGGAATTTAACTGGTTTGCTTCTACTTTTGATCTTTGTAGCACGTCCTCGTAATTGGTGAGGTCGATCCTTTGAACTAATTTTAGATTTCCATTTAATATTCGTCCCACGCCTTCTTTTATAGTCATGATAGGTGACTTGAACTCATATATTTGTAAAGCTGTTGAAACCCTAAATAATAGGCTGAAAAGAGAAAAATGTTTTGTTAGTTGGGAGAATTTTTTATGTGTGCCTTGTGAATTCTTCTTCCGCTTTCGGTTGTGACTGTAACATTGTTATTCCTAGCTATTATTTCCTTTTTATAAAGAGGTTTGTTCTTGTTCTTTATTTGTTTATCGGCAACGAAGATAGCTTTTCCAGGCTCATATGATTTAGGTTGTTTCCTTTTATTCTTTTCTCTATTTATTTTGTCTTTTTGGCTTTTACGAATTCTTTCAGCAAGATCCTCATGAACCTTGTCTTGAAAGTTGGTTAGATTTTGGTAATTGATTCGTTGCGTTCTTCCATAAAAAATGTCTGATGGTTTCTTTCCAGTGACGGAATGAATGCTGTTGTTGTAGCGATCGACGGCAATGTTAATTATTTCTTTAAATGGCAAATTCCGATGTTCCTGTTGTAGGCATCTGGATATTTCCTCTATTGTTGAGTGGACTCGCTCTACAGCACCATTTGCTTCGCTTCTTTGCGTTGGAGTGAGGTATACCTCGATTCCGAATGTCCTCAAATAATCGACTATAACAGGGCTTGAAAAGCTAGGTTCTCTATCCATTACTATCATTCGAGGTACTGTGTAGTAATGCACAATTTTCACCAACTTTTGTCGTAAGTGCAGGGCTGATCTGTTTCTTATTTTGAAGAATTTTGCAAATTTGCTGAATTTGTCGATACAAGTGATGAATTTTTCCTTATTAATTTGTATCAGATCTATGTGAAGGATTTCAGATGGATAGGTGGGTACAGGTGTTTCTGATAGCCATGGATTGTTGGGATGGCCGTCATATTTACTGGTGTTACATGTTTCACATACGGATGTGTACTTCTTAATGAGGCTAGCCATTTGCGGAAAGTAGTATTTCTCCATTATTTGTTCCTTATTTTCCTTCCAGTTCCTGTGTGCTCGTTTATGTTCATGGCTGATGATTTGGTACTTATTCTCCTCATTGTTGATATCCTGCACGATTCGTTATGTTATGCGAATTTTGTATCCTTGCAGATGGTTCTTATATAAGTCCTGCAGCAACTGAATTCGATTTTCGGGTATTTTAATGCCATTGACGATTGAAGGTGATAGTGTTCTCTTTAATGCTTCTAGTAGGCTCGTATTACTGATATCTTGAAGACCAATATAATGGCGGTGGTAATTTGGATGAGGATTTTCGTAGGCAGAAGGTATTGGTCCTTGCGAAACGATGATCTGATTTTTGAACACGTTAAGCGGAGCTTCGCAATGTGGTATTAAGTCGCTGCTGTCCTCTTATGCGCTGTGCACTGTTACTGTAGTTTCTGTGTTGTTGAGTTCTTGTTTTAGTCTTGAAAGTGCATCGGCAACCTTGTCAGTGACCCCCGGTTTGTATATTAACTCGTAGTTGTATTCCTCTATTCGTGATTTCCATCTCTTAAGCTTGGCGTTTTTGTTTCTGTTGCCTAGGCTGAACGTTAAAGGTTGGTGGTCTGTTAAAATCTTTACCTTTTTTGCTCCCTAGAGGTAACACCTGAACTTGTCTAGAGCCCAGACTATTGCTAATACTTCTCGCTCGTTGGTTGCGTATGCTTCTTCTGTCTTGTTGAGTGCTCGTGACGCATATGATTTTGGACGATCTTTGCCTATGTCGCCTTGCGACAGCACTGCACCGAGTGCTATATTCGAAGCGTCGGTCGTTAGGATAAAAGGTTGTTCAAAATCGGGGAATACTAATAACTCTGTTAATGATAAGGCCTGTTTCAACACCTTGAATGCTCTGAGTTCTTTTTCGTTGAATGTGATGGCTATTTTTCTTGATTGGTTGGCCTTTACTTGGGCATTTTTACCTCGGGTAAGGTTGGTAAGTGGTTTAGCTAGTTTTGAGAAATCCCTGATAAACCTTCTGTAATATGATGCTAACCCCAGGAAACCCTTTAACTCCTTCAAATTTTCTGGAATCTTCATTTTTTGTATTGCTGCGATTTTTTCAGGATCTGTTTTTATGCCTTCACTTGTGATGATGAAGCCTAAAAATTTCGTTTCTGCCCTCATAAATTCGGTTTTATCTAAATTCACTTTCAAATTGGCCTTTTCTAGTGTATCGAAAATTTTCTCAACGTTTCTCAGATGTTCGTCCTCAATCTTTCCTCCGAATATTATTACATCATCGATGTACACGTAGCATATTTTCCCAATATATTCTTTTAATACGTCATCGATCATTCTCTGGAAGATCGGGGGTGCATTTTTGAGCCCAAAGGGTAGGCGCAAAAATTCAAATTTACCATTCAATGTGGAGAAGGCGGTTTTCATTATATCTTCGTCCTTCATCTTGATCTGGTGGAAGTCGGAAGTTAGGTCTATCGTGGTGTAGTATTTAGAGCTCTCTAAACTCGCTATTGTTTGAGTAATATCCGGTATTGGATATGCGTCGGATATGGTAACAGCGTTGAGTCTTTTGAAATCTACGACCATTCTGTACTTTCTTGTTCCTGTGGAGTCCCATTTCTTTTCGACGACCCAAATTGGTGCGTTGTATGGACTTTTTGAAGGCCTGATGATTCCATTCTCTAAAAGACTCTGGATTTGGTTGTTCACCTCGTTCCTCATGTTTACTCGGTATGGGTAAATTTTTGAATAAATTGGTTCGCTAGTCGAGGTTTTAATTTCTGCTCGAACTTGAGTGTCGATAGTTTCTTGATCGTTGAGAGGACCGAAGAGTTTCTGGTACTTGCTAAGAAGGTTGATGACCTTGTTTCTGGATTCTTGGTTTAGATGATCCATCCTTGTTTCGATGTTGTTCACTTGGGTCGATTTCTTGGCTCTTAGCGGTATCGTGATGTTCGGCGATATTTTCAGCGTGTTTTCTTTGCGATCGATGATTGCCTCCAGTTGTTTCAAAGTATCGTCGCCGATGGTCCCATCGAATGATTTTAGTCCTGGTAGTAGGAAGAAGTCTAATTTTGTGTTGTTGCCGTACGGTTTGAAAAGTCTCACTTTTTGTGTAATAGTAATATCTCCTCCAGCTGATCGTATTGTAAATGGGCGTACTGTCGGCCTTGGTCTCTTGGCGTGTTCTGGCTTTATGAAGTTTTTGTTTGCCCCAGTGTCTACAAGAAACTTGAGCATTTTGTTGTCGGCTGTGTTGTATACTATGTATGGAATGCTCGAGAGGCTGGGAGTATAAAATTTAATTCGTCTTCTTCTTCGCATTCCGATCCCTCTGACTCGTGCTCGTAATTAGCTCTTAATTGTTTCCAAGTTTCCAAGTTATAAAATCTCTGCTGCTTACGACTCATGTAGCTTGTGTCGCTTGGTCGGGACAGGCGGTTTCGGTTGGCTTGGTCTGGCTGGTGCCTCTTCGTTCGTTACCCTGAATGCGTATCTATTGCCGTTGTATGGCTGCTGGTAGTAAGTGCTTATCGGCTGTGGTTGGTTAAATGACGCTTTTTTCCTTGAAGGAGCATTGATGGGGCAACCACTCTATTGTTTGAGCCCTTACTGTGTATTGGTATGCTACGTACGCTGGCATTCTGGATTTCGAAGCAAGAAGGATTGAGGTCGCTGAATGATGAGCATTCTTGATAGATCTCCGTTTAGCCCTCTTATGAACACATCTAGGACAGTGTTCCGATATGTTTCGCTTAGTGCTTGTAATGTGTCGATAGTGTAATTTTCGGTTTTAATTTTATTGATTATCAGCGACAGCTGATGATTGACGTTGGCGTAGAATTCGTCAATTGTGAGGTTCTTCTGAGTTAGGTTGGATAGTTGGTGTACCAGCGTCCTGACATCTCGTTTATCAGCATAATGAAGGGACAAACATGCCTTTATTTCATCCCAGCTGTTGTCAAAAATATTGTGCGATATTGGAGCACCATTCGCATTGCCTCGAATTTTCTGGCGAATGTTCTGTAGTATTGCTCTATATATGGGTTTGTGCTTTACGAACCCATATGAACCCATTATACGTACTGCGTCGGATTTCCATCGAACACTTGCAGCTCCTTTACTGCATCTGGCAATTTACAAATGTCTTTTAGGTCCTGCTCTGTCTTTGGCCCTACTGGTCCTGACGAGATCTATCAAGTTTCGTTGGTAGCGTTGGTTTTCTTGAATTTTCTAATGATTCTATTTTAATTTGCAATGCTTTGATCATGATGAGTTGAGCGTTAATAGCCCCAGCCATCTCTCTCATTGCATTTTGTATTTCTTCGATTTTTTCCTCCATATTTAATATTATTATATTTTTTTTATTTTTGTAAATAATGATTCACTACTTTTTAGCTTAAAAAATATTTGTCACTCGTAAAAGTTTAATGAAGAATTCTTATTCTTGTGTTTTGTTGTACTCACGTTAGGAGTAGAATGCTTCGCATTGGTTTCCGTTGGATACGTCGTAGTGGTCCTTTTTAGCTTAGAGTGTTGATAATCGCGGTAAGCCTACTGCGGTACAATTGGTATCACTTTTATATGGTCTGCAACTAACTCGTTATGTTCCCACGGTGATAACGTTCTGTAGTTCCAGGTCCCTGCTACTCGGGCGCCAATTAAGAAATTATACTTCAATTTCTTGTAAAAAAATATTTTCGTGGACTAATGTTCGTTTTATTGAGTTAATGTATTTAATTATAATGACAAAACTTAACTGAACTTAATTACTATTTTTGAACATATTTATAGTAAATAATTGATTATTAAGCAAAATATTACAATTATAAAGTTAAAGCTAAATTATAAAGTTAAAAATGCTTGTTAGTCATTTATTGTGGGAACTATAAAAATAAAGTTTTCACAGGTAAATTGCTAAACAATATTCTCATGAAAATTATGCTGACCTCAGCGTCTGATGTTATGCGCGTGTATCATAGTGTCTTAACTTACATATTTATGTACTTAGCTATTATAACAATATTTTTTTGGTAATTTTCTTTAAACTTTTATTGTAATATATATCTGTTATATATTAAAAAAAAAATAAAACAAAAAATTTAAACAAAATATAAAAAAAAAAATTTTAAAATAATCCAAAAAAAAACATAAATACGACAATATCCAGGCAAGCATCGATCGGTTATGAGACTACCACGCTACCCACCAGGCTACGCAGTACCTTGAATTTTCCTTTATAATTCTATATTTTATTCATATTTCGTATAACTCATCAAAAACCATTATATTTTACATTATATATATATAGCTACTTCTCAGGTACCAAGAAGTACGGGTACTTCTAGAAGGACTAGAGACATGGGACAAAAGGCATTAGATAGGGTTTTGCCTCCAGAGTCCCAGACAAATCTGACAATGGAACTTTTTAGACCCGAAATAGCCCTATTTTAAGATTTTCTGAAAAATTTTTGTATAACATAAGCAAGTTTTTCTTTTATACTTTTTATAATTAAAAATACAAACCAAGAAATAAATGATACGTTTTACGTTATTATTAAAAACACAAACCGAGAAATAAATAATATTTGAAAATATAATGATCTCACATATTTTTGGTTTGAAAAATCGAAATAATCTTACCGTAAATAAATGTCAGCTTCATTTGTTATTGTTTTGAATGTTATGTTTCGACAGCAAGCTTTAAAAAAATATACGTACATACAGAATTTATGTACGTATGTAGTTAAAATTTTATTTTTATTGTTCCAAGCGTAAAACTGTAAAATGCTAAGTTCTAATATATTCATATGTCCATACATATATTTGAATAAAATTATTTTTGTTTTTGTTTAAACCTTTTCTTTATTTGAAAAATTACATTCATATGTACATACACATATTTGAATAAAATTATTATTTTGTTTTTGCCGAAACCTTTCTTGTATTTGAAAAAATTATTTTTTTTTTATATTTACAAAAATTTTCAATATGTTTGTACTTAAAATTTTATTTCTAACTATTCGAACACTAATAAAATTTTAAAATGTTCAATTCCAATACATTCATATGTACATGCATGTAATTGAATAAAAATATTACTTTATTTATGACTAAACCTTTTCTTTCTTGAAAAATTTATTTCTGTACGTTTACCCCCATGACTTAATAATTATGTGTTTAAAATTTTTTTCTAAATGCCAAACCACAGTGTCGAATACTATTACAATTCATATAGAAAGCTTAAAAAAAATTAGTTAGGAAGCATAAAAAAAATATACATATATTTATGTACTTAAAATTTCTGCGAATTTTATTATAACAATATTTTTTTGTAAATTTTCTTTAAAATTTTATAATAATATTTATCTGTTATATATTAAAAAAAATAAAACAAAATAAAAAAATAAAATTTTTAAAATAATATAAAAAAAGAAAAACACGACAATATCCAGGTTAGCATCGATCCACTAACCTTTTGTTTATCAGACTAGCAAGAATTCCACCCGCCTCCCAAGATGCATTGTAACTGTTTTTTACAAAATGGTAGTACATCCCCTAGGGGCAATTTTTTATTTACTTTTGATGGTATAAATATTGTATGTAAATTCATATTTGGAAGTGTGATTTATAACAAAAAGTGAACACTTTCTTTAAAAAATTGTAAATATTTGATAAAATCTACATTGTTTTATAATAAGTATGTTCGTGCGCATTTAGTTATGTATTCTTTTCGCGATCTGCTGCAAAATGTATTAGTAAGCAAAACATAGATGTACATTAAGTTTCTTGACAATATATTTTTAGGATAAAATTTTATAAGAAAACGTTATTTGGTTGCATTAAACTTTTTTCAAATAGGGTATTTTCAAGAAAATATTTATAAAGGAGACTCGCTGATATTGATTTGTAAGGGTAAAGCTTTTTTACTTTCATTTTAAAAAAATAAAATAGTCAATAACAAAATAGTTCATCTGGCATATCGCATTTTTGAGTTTCCGAACTTGGGACTTTTTGCATAGAAATCGCATGCTATACGCATACCTATATATTATTACACTATATAGTATCAGTATTAACTAATTATACATTCATGCGTGTTATTCACGCATATATTATAAAATCCAAATCCACACTTGCATGGATTTTAATAGCGAATTATTTTATGCGTATACGGTAATTTATCGCTTAAAGTGCTTATTGTCAGAGGTATTTTACGATTTTATGCGACATAATTCAAAGCGAGATTCTAAAATAAATTACTCAAACATATTAGATCTCAAAGGAACTAATTATTTGTTTAATTATGTACGTTTTGGTAATTATTTTTACGAGCATTTCTTACTTTAAGTTTTATCATACAAAATATAAGAAAAAACATATCCATATATATATTGCGGGTGTGTTTTTGAAGAAAAAAAGTAAACTTAAAATATCTCAGAATGAAACACAATTTTGAGACTGCAGACATAATACTTGCAAGGCTTGCAATGTAAGCACACATGACTAGTTAATAAGAGCAAATACTCTAAAAATTCTGGAAATACTAAAGCTATTGTTATACAATTTAGAAATTATATTAGTAAACAGAAAATTTTATATGCAAAAAAAAATAAGCAAATGAAATTGTCAGACATATTTACAAATCTAAAAACTAATGAAAAAGATAGCAATATATATATAAATGAGAAACTTACTAAGCATTTTAACTATATTTATAAAAAATCTAGAGATTTAAAACGAGATGGAAAAATAAAATTTGCTTGGTTGAAAGATGGCAATATATTCATCAGAAAAGATGACAACTCAAAAGTTGCCAAAATAAACGATACAACTTCACTTAATGACGTCATCTAATAATCTAATTTATGATCTTGATTTGCCATTTTACCCAAATCACAATAAAATAAATTCCATAAATGAATTAAAATTTAGCCAAGATGACTCCCTTAAAATTATGTATACAAATATTAGAAGCTTAAGAAATAAAATTGAGGAACTTCTGTATTTACTTGATACAATTTCAAAACCGTTATAAATATTCCAAATTAGAGTAAAATATTTTCATGCAGAACAAATAGAAAAGGTAGTGGAGCAGGTATATGTATCCACAAATCACTCGAATATAGCACAACTGAAAACTACTGTGATAATTTTACTAGTCTATTAGAAATAAATATTAAATAAAATATGGCAATTTTAAATTTTATCTTATCCTAAGATAAAATTTAATAGCACATATGATAACAAATTCGTACGGGTGTTTCAGAATTGACACGGTAAACTCTATTTTTCTCGTTTAATATTATTATTATTATTATTATTATTATTACTATTATTATTATTATTATTATTATTATTATTATTATTATTATTATTGTTATTATTATTTTTATTAATATTATTATTATTAGTATTATTATTATTATTATTATTATTATTATTATTATTATTAATGTCATTTTTATTATTATCATTATCAATGTTATCATTATCATCATTATCATTACTATTATTTTTATTATCATCATTATATTATTATTATTTTTATTATTGTTACTATTATTATTATTATTATTGTTATTATTATTATTATTATTATAGTTATAATTAATGTTATTGTTATTATTATTCCTATAATAATAATAATTAATATTATTATTATTAATTATTATTATTATTATTAATGTCATTTTTATTATTATCATTATCAATGATGTTATGAAGATAACATCAATATTCTCGTAAAAATATTCAACAACATTTACGATAGTGGGGTTTTCCCAGAGGACTGGTTGAAATCTACATTCATAGCTTTACCTAAAAAAACTAACGCTAAAAGATGCAACGAGTACAGATTGATCAGCCTAATGAATCATGCTCTAAAAATATTTTTAAAAATAATTCATGGTCGAATATACAAAAAATGTGAATCTGAAATGGGAGGTTCTCAATTTGGATTCAAAGAAGCAATGGGAACACGTGAGGCTTTGCTTTGTATTCAGAATTTAGTACAGAATTGTAAAGATGTGCAAAAAGACGTTTTTATATGCTTTATTGACTATGAAAAGGCGTTCGATAGAGTGCAACACGACAAATTGATGAACATTCTTGAAAATATGAACCTTGATGAAAAAGATATACAATGTATCAAAAACCTTTATTGGAAGAAAACTGCAGAGATCCGAGTAGACAACATTACAGCAGATAATTTAGCAATCAATAGAGGTGTTCGACAAGGATGTATACTATCACCACTGTTGTTCAATCTGTATTCAGAAAATATTTTTAAAGAGGCGATTAATGAAGTCGACATAGGCATTAAAGTAAATGGATCCTATATCAATAACATTCGATACGCTGACGATACAACCTTAATAGCTGACAACCTTAATGACCTTCAATATCTAGTTGACAAAGTCAATGAGTATAGCAACATGTCAGGTTTAAGTATTAACATCGACAAAACAAAACTTATGATAGTTAGCAGAAAAGGTAACACATACAATAACGCTGCCATTTTGATTAACAGCAGGCCCATTGAAAGAATATCCAGTTACAAATATCTGGGTTGTTGGCTTGATGAGAGCTGGACTTCCGATAAGGAAGTAAAATGCAGGATTGAAATGGCAAGGAGTTCATTTTTTAAATATAGAAATGTACTCTGTAACCGTGATATTAACATCAAACTCCGATTGCGTTATTTAAGATGTTATGTTTGGTCAGTGCTTACATATGGTATAGAAACGTGGACTCTAAAAATGGCTGCTTTGAATAGATTAGAAGCTTTTGAAATGTGGTGTTACAGGCGTATCTTAAAGATATCATATCTAGATAGAGTAACGAACCAAGAAGTTCTCAATAGAATACAGCAAAACAGAGAACTACTTCTAATCATAAAGCGTAGAAAAATTGGCTATTTTGGCCATATAATGCGTAATCGAAAATATGAATTGCTGCAATTGATCGTCGAAGGTAAAATAGAAGGTAGAAGAGGCATTGGGAGAAAACAAATGTCGTGGCTTAGAAACATCAGGGATTGGACCGGCATAAGAACAATTGGTGAATTGGTCCACACGGCAAGAGACAGAGATGAATTACGAAACATCATATCAAATATTCAAAATTAGCCAAGTGAGCGCGTAACATCCAGCAGTGGATTGCAGACGAAGAAGAAGATCAATGTTATCATTATCATCATTATCATTACTATTATTTTTATTATCATCATTATATTATTATTATTTTTATTATTGTTACTATTATTATTATTATTATTGTTATTATTATTATTATTATTATAGTTATAATTAATGTTATTATTATTATTATTCCTATAATAATAATAATTAATATTATTATTATTAATTATTATTTTTAATATTATTTTATTTATTATTATTATTATTATTACTCTTATTATTAATTATTATTATTATTATCATTGCTTTTATTATTTTAATATATTATTTTTATTATTATTGTAATTATCATTATTATTATTATTATTATTATAATTATTTATTATTATTATTATTATTATTAATACTATTACTATTTTTTACTTTTATTGGGAGGTAAATATTCGTATCGGTCTCGGTCCAGAAAAACGCTCCCGCACTTCTGGGAAATGCCAAGATATGCCGATCTGTACAAAGAGCGGGTTCCTTAAGTTCGAAGAATCGGTGGAGGATATCTGGCAATGCCGAAAACAATATGCCAAGAAGGTAGAAGTCAGGCAAGAAACCGAAAGTGAGGTTGAAGTATTCTCAGCACCCGTTGACGGAGAGAAAAGAACGCGAGAGCGCAACACGACTCCCACTGGCAGGATCGATGTCCTTCCAGATCAGAATTTGACTCGGAAACGGCAGGCTGAGGGCTGGTTTGCAAAATTCTCCAGTAAGAAGGGAGTTGCCAGTAGCCAAAGAAACTAATTAACCCAAGTTAGGCGGTCACATCAAAAGAAATTTCAGGGAACCAGACCAAGCAGAAAAAATTGTAAACAGTAGCCAAAAAGCGTTTTATGTCAGAAAGCCAAAATGGGCAGGTTAAATTACATTTAGGAATCAAAAAGCTGTCGAGTATTTCGAAAGGCTCTCGAGCAACCAAAAAATAAAAATGAGTATTAGAGTACTGCAAGGCAATCTTCATAGAAGCAGAGTGGCAGACGACCTCCTGCCACAAATGGTAAAGGAGAAGGCGATAGATGTTGTGATAATAAGTGTGCAATACCGAAACAGGAACAACGGAAATTGGAACACTGACAAGACTGGAACGGCAGCTATTTGCGTGGTCAACCCTGCGAAGGCACTGTCTGGATCATTGAAGGCGGAATAGTTATAATTACTAGCTACTTAACACCAAATCAAACAGCAATGGAGTATCGATCAAAAATACACCAGATATTACGTTATCATCGGAGAGATTGTCGGGCAGCATAATGGGTTGGACAGAAATTGAGGATTACATAGCAAGCGACCACCAATATATCATATTTGAGAAACGGGATTTTTAGGAGACGGATTTACTTATCTGTTATCCAATCCGTAATGATGTATGGAGCGGAAGGGTGGGCAGACGCATTTAACAAAGAATATTGCAGGAAACGCTTAGCATCGGTACAACGTAGAGGAGCTTTAAGGTACAAGTGGAGGAGGTCGCGTGCTCCTATCGCACGGTTTCGGAAGCGGCGGTCCTGTTAATCACGAGCGTAATACCGATTGATTTGGTAACGCTAGAAAGAAGGAAAAACTGCATAAGGAATCAAAACATTACTAAAGAAGAAGCGGCAGCGGAGGTGAGAGCATAGACGACAGTGATATGGAAGGAACGGTGAAGCAACAACTACAGAGGTACATGGACAGCTAGATTGATACCTGACCAGTTTTTGCCAGGTCACGAATATTTTTGGGTCTACTTACACAGGATGGGAAGTTTGAGAAGCCCTGAATGCAGGCACTGCGGCGGAGCGAAAGACACCGTATTCTTCACTTTTTTTAAGTGCAGCATTGCAGGAACAGAACGGCGAGTCTTAGAAACAGCCATCGGAATAATGACTGCGGAGAACATCTTAGTACGAATGCTATAGAGCGAGGATAATTGGATCGTAATAGCGAAATGCATAGAAATTCTGTTACGCAAACAGAAAAGGCTGAAATATCTGGAGAAGCATACGAGATAAATCATAATTTAGGATGCGTAAAATTCAAAAAGAGGAGAATTAAAAAGAAAGACAGATTTCATCATGAAAAAGAGCAACACGATCCAATCTGAAGTAATCCAAAGAGCGGTTACGAATTGGATCCCCCGTGGGATGGTGGGTGTTTTCGTCGTTAGCGTGGGATGGTGGGTGTTTTCGTCGTTAGGAGTCCGACAGTATTCAAAAAAAAAAATGATAAATATCATTTTATTTATTATTACCGACCGTATTGTGTATACAATAGGTAGGTTATGTGACGGAAAGAAGTATTTAACAAACATTTTTATAATATTCTTTAACACTTTCACTTAACTAGACAATACAAATTTTTGTCGACTACCTCAGATTTTTTTTTGTTATAATAATAGATAACTATTACAGTCAGATAGAATAAAGCTTTTCGATTAAAAAATAAATAATATTTGAAATAAAATTTATTTAATCTTTTATATCATAATTCATTTGAATGAAGTATAATCTAACAATATTTTGGCTTTTTTTCAATACAAGTTCACGTTTTAAGCGAAGAAGATATATTATCTTTATAATGTTTTGGATTGAAAAGTTTCACTTTTGCAACAGTACTGTATTTGCGGCAAAAGGTGGAAATCTATGAAAATTACAAATTTCAAGACATTTTGGGATAATTTTGAAATAATTATAACACCTAAATATGGAGAGAGAATTTGTGTATTAAGATTAAGAAATGGTGAATCAGTTACAGATTCGCAAAGAAGAATTACGGAGATACTGAACAGGCTGCATTTAAAAATTGAGCTTTCTGGCAAGGATATAACTGTGTCGGGTGAAATACATTATGCGTTGAATGAATCCAATGTTCGTTAAAAACATATTTCCCGATTAAACAAGAAAAATTTCTCGCCAAAATCTAGGAGAGTGGATGATTTTGGAGAGAAAGAAAATGAAAATAAGAAATCTATATTTAGACAAAGATTTATTACTTGAAAAAGGTATGTTGTATAAATTTTCTTCTATAGAAAATATGTATAATAAAAAGAACAGTAAAGCGATAATTGGAAGTTATTATTAAAACTAAGAAAAGCTCTTGAAAAACTTAATGAGGAAAATATTGATATGGAAGGTTTTCAACAAGGAACAGAATTATATTTTTGAAAATTTTTGTACATGTGTAAAATAATAAATCAAATTAAGTACCTACATGCAAAAGAAATAAAAACAAACTAGTGAAATTAATATCATTTGACTATTAGTTATAGAGGTGTTAACATCGTTTAAATAATAAAACAAAATGCACGCAGGCATTTATTTAATTTTGTAATTATCTTTAGATTAGAGAGTCAGCTTACGAAAGTACCGATTTCTATATAGTTTTATATAATAATGAAATTATAAAAGCGAATTTATCTGAACAATTCCTCAAACAAATAGCTGAATCTGGAGCATCAATAGCAACAACAAAAACAACAACAGCAAAAGCAACAACTAAAACAGCTTTTGATCCAGATAATTATTTAAAAGCTGACCCAATTCCGCATTTTGTATTAAAAGCAGAAGCAATCAAAACTTTTAAAAACGATTTGACTGCAAAAGAAGTGGCTATCGGTGGAATAATACAAATTGCACAAATCTTCTACAGACATTTCAGATTGGAATATGGTGAAGATGAAGATATTAAAATACGATGTTCATACGATTCCAACTTTCAAGAAAAAACTGATTGTCAAGAGTATATCGTAACTACTGCTAAAAGATTTACAAACAGTGGTGAGTAGTATACATATACCGCTTTCAATACTGATTATCAATCTCCGGCAGATACAATATTAGATTTACGCGAGGTAAAGCAAACTTATCATATGGAAATATCTTAAAATATTTAAATTTTCAAATAATTTTTATTGTACTTTTGAATATACATTACAAATAAAAGAAGTTTTATTCAATTAAATCTGTTTTAATTATTCAGTTATGGCTTAATGGAAAACCAAGTCATTTTACAAAAACTTTATCATCTTTTGTTTTTACAACTTTTTCTACTAAATAAATGTCATTATGTTTAGATATAGCAACTCATATTCATAGAAACCACCTTCAATTGATTGACCTTTGTAGTCTTCTAAAAAGTATTTTACAGGGTTTGTTATCTTCACTTTTCTTATCTTGAATATTTCTGTAGTCCAGTTAGGTAAATAACCTTTCTCAAAAACATATTTAAACTTGCTTATCCGGACTGAAATCTTTCTCTAAATATTTTTTAAAAATCGGGTTTGTTTAGGTGCTCAATTAAATCAATAACCTCATCTTTACTCATGTTAAATATAAATAATTAAAACAATTTTTTTTTATTTTAGATTCTTATTTTATTTTTTTCCAATTCATACAATTGCGTTAGCTTTACAATTCTAATCATAATATTTTCGGCTGATATGCACGTATGCGCCGACAAGTTTCAGATAAAAAACCGGAGTCCTGCGAAGAATATGGAAAAATTGAATAATGTAATCCATAATCCTCTGTAACTATCTGAGTAGAGTCTTTGAATTGCAGTAAACATTTAAAATGATCCTTCAATAAAATGTCTTTATATTTATTTAAAAAAATATTTAATTTGTAACAAATGGTATATCCATTTTGAAGTTCAATTAATACTGATCTATCTTACTTTTCTCCTTAATAATTTCATTGATTTTTTTAGTAAAATATGCTTCCACGTTTCTCAAATCGTCTCGTGTTAAATTTAGATTATTAATAATATGTTTTATTTCAGTATTATGTTCTTGATTTATTTTATTTTCAAGCTTTCTATTTTCTGTCTCAACCATTGCATAAACTTTTGTTATTTCATTCCTTAGTTGTTGCAATACATTTTCTCTCTGGGTTGAGAGCTTCATTTGAAGTCTCTATTCCATTAACTACATATTTAGGTTTATTAATTGTTTATTTTGAATATCATAATCGCAATCCGAATTTAGTTGTAACCTAATTGTTAGAAAATTTTTATTAGTTTGGTTAAAAGCATATGGATGATTTCAGCTATGTCTGAACTTATCTATAGTCATTATGTTAGTGATAGCGTAATTCAAATATTATTCGATTATATCAGCTTCCCTTAGTTCTTCTATTATGGAATTGATCTCATTATTGTGATAACTAAGTCTGAACCTTCTGTTTTGAAGACATTATAGATGATGTCTGAAGTATTATAGTAAATTTTCCTTTAGTTAAAGAATCCTCATTTTTTTCCTTCTTGTATTATATTCACGAATGTGGAGCTTTTTAAATTATATTTTGATATTTAAATCTAAGGGTAATAGATTGGTCTAATGAATTAACGTCAGTAATCTCTCAGCTTGCTTTGACTTGTGCACTTGTAGTAATACAAAGAAAAAAAAAAAAAAAAAAAGTATAACAACAAAATAAATTGTACGGTAAACGATTTGTATGATGTGGGAGACACATCAGACAAAATAATAATGTCGAAAAATAAAAAACCCAGTAATATTACAAATAGAAATTTCTCTACCACAAATTCGACAAATTTTTTTGCACCATTGCAAACTTTGGATGAGGAAGCCAATGCAAATAACTTTAATGATATAAATAATAAAATATTGAAAATATCTGATATTTCTCCTATTACACTATTAAAAGTTTCAGCTAATAAAGTTCATAAATTTATTGTCAATGACTTAAATTTAAGAATTAACAGTGAATTTTTTTTTACATGATTTAAAAAGTGAGAAACCTTTTAAAGCCGTAATTCATGGACTTGATAAGACTGATGTATGTGAACTTAAACAAACACTAATTAACATAGGTTTAAAATGTATTGAAGTAAAAGAAATCACAAAAAAATCAAAAATTAATGGCGATATAATGTTTTATTTAATTTACTTTGAGAATAAAACTGTTAAAATTAATATAAATTAATTATAATTAAATATAAAATAATATAATTAAATAAATTTAATTATATAAATTACACCAAAATTCGATGGGAATACAAAATTAAAAATACTAAAAAACCATCTCAATGTTACAATTGGCAAATATTTGGCCATGGTGAGAAGCATTGTAATGTTAAAACCTTTTGTACCTTTTGTTCACAAAACCACAAATCTAATGAATGCCCTAATAAGTAGGCACATTGTGGAGATCTATGTGCCAACTGCAAAGGTGAAACATCATTCAACGGATACTACATGCCCAAGCCAGTCCGCTTATATTAATACAAGAATAAGAAAAATCAAAATGCATCTAACTCAAGATATCAAAATAAAAATGTCAACATGACTACAAACTACAATGCTAATTTTCCCAGCATAACTAAAAACAGTCAACAACAACAAAATGCACCGCAAAGGCAACATACTTCCACATGGAGCAATGTTAATTTTATTAACAATAACAATTTATCAAACACTAACAACAATATTTCTAGTACTAGGGGCCCCTGTGGTTTGCTTATAAGCAGCATTATCTGTTGTAAAAACAGGATTGTGGCAATCAATTTTAAAATAAGTTTAGAAAAATTTGTACATATTATGGCATACATATGCAGGTATATACTTGTATATGCATAAATATCATATTGGTTTGAATACTAATGATAAATAAAAGTAATGGAAATATTTTTAATTTAATAAATTTTAAGATGTAATATGTGTCACTGTTAATTACATAGATATGATTAAAATTCAATTTAAGAATTAGTTAACAATTAAGAACGAAAAATTTCCTTATAAACAACGTTATCTGTTAAAATATTTCCATCATCGATTTTTTCCTGACGAACCGTATCTTTGACTTGAATTTTTAAAGAATTGGAGTCTATGGCTCTTGAACATGCTGTGTATAATTGCTCATGCGAAAAGCACGGCTGGGGGAGATAGAGGCCAACCTTTTCAAAAGTTTGCCCTTGGGACTTATTTATAGTCATGGCATATGCAAGACGGATGGGGAACTGATGCCGAACAAAATTAAAAGGAAAGGAAATAGTACCTTTCACATTAAACTTTAAAACCAAAGTGAATGTGAATTAATAAAAAATCAATGCCTCTTTTCTTTATACAGACCTGGGTTGGCTACTTACTCAATTGAAATTTCGCAAGCACACGAAGAATAATTGCCTTAGTACGTAACGTAACGTTATTCGTATTCTTATATCTCTCACAATTTTTAGTTTTATTTTTTTTAATTCCATTCCATGTTAAATACAACAACAAAAAATTATTTTACTCTTACTTAACTCATTTAAAATATTTCGCTTCCTTTTGCTTTTTATTTTTGTTTATGGTAGTAAAGCAAAAAAACAAAAAAAATATTACTACTCTTTTTTTATTCTCTTTCGCTTTTCACTTTTCATTTTTTGTTTTTGTTTTACAGTATGTATAATCAATTGAGTAATGTATCTACCCAGTATTCTCTTTTGCTATTTTCATTTTTTTGTTTTTGTTATTTATTAGATTATATGTATACCTGTTCATGAACTGGAAAAATCTTGTAAAATATAATATAGATTACCTCTAACACTAATACTAACAATAATCTATTCTCTGCACAAGAATTAAATAATCTTACAAACGAACTCTTATCAAAGTTGAACAAATGTATTAATAAAACGAACAATTTTTTGTAGCAAAGTATTTATATGGTCTATAATATGTATAAACTATGCACAATTATAAATTTATTGAATATTTACATTCTAATTTTTTCTATAAAACTTAATTTACTTTTAGTATACCTGGTATATAATATATTAATTCATTTAAGTGGTTGTATTAATACAATTGGATTATATTGTCGATATTCTCTTGAAACAAAATTCAATATTATTAATTTCTACAAATGTTATTACGATTTTTCTTCATATTGTGATTTATTACTGCATTGTTTTTACCGTATTGTGTATACAATAGATAGGTTATGTGATGGCAACAAATTTTGCATATCGAGTTTTCGGTGGGAATGCACTTCTCCATAGTAAGGAAGTGTAAATAAACTATTTTTAGCAACCTGTCGGTCTGTCGGTCTGTCCGTCTGTCGGTCTGTCGCTCTGTCGGTCTGTGTGTGCACGCGTGTATCTCAAGTTCTACTGAACCGATTTTTATGAAATTTTATATGTAAGTTTATTCCCACCATGGCACGAATCGATCAACTTTTGGGATATATCAGGCCTCGGGAGCTGCACTTTTTTATTTTCCTGGAAAAAGTGCCAAAATGAATAACTTGGGGCCAAGCAATAAAATATCTTTAAAGGCTGCTTTTAAGCCTGACTTACTTAAACTTTCTAGACAATCCGATAGGTATTTCATTGGTGGAGATTTAAATTCAAGGAATAGACATTGGGGCTGCATTCGAGCAAATTGTTTTGGAAATATACTTTATGAGATCTCTATGGCTGGAAATTTCGAAATATTATTTCCAGTTGAACCTACTTACATTCCTAGTTCGAGCAGACAAAACCCATCAGTTTTAGATCTGTTTCTTACTACGGATTTTGGGATTTGCTTGCAACCTATTGTTCTAAACCAGCTCTGTTCTGACCATTTACCAATTTTCACAGAAATTAACTTTGATTCGACTTACATTGAACACACCTACTTAGACAACAAAAATGCTAAAAGGGGGGGTGTTTGAGAAATATTTAAACGACAATCTCAATACTGACATACAGTCTGATTCTGATAACTGCAGTACAAAGATATATATGATGATATCACATTTACAGGATATTGTTGCCCAACCCATTGAGATTTCAGTACCAAGAAAATTTAAGGGAAACCACGGTAGTGGTCTTCCTATAGATATCTTGGATTACATAGGTAACGGAAATGCTGCCAGGCGGAAGTGGTTAAGGACTCGTCAATTAATTTACAAGGCACAAATAAACCATTTCAACTATATAATAAATGAAGAGATAAATAAATTCAGAAATAGGACCTGAAATAGTACTTTAGCTTCCCTAAAAAAGGGTGGTAGGCCGTTTTGGAATCCTACTAAAATTATTAAGAACAAAAATGGATTTATACCCGCTCTTACAGTGGATAGTACTAAATATATAACAACTCAAGATAGGGCAGATATTCTTGCAAAATCATTTCTTTCTAAACATGCAATTTCTCAAGATTTTTATGATTCTGATCAGGAGATATTGGGACGTGGAGTAATTGACACAGTAAATAATGGTAATACAGACCATAGTGAAATTGATCAAATTAAAACTGACGAAGTAAATAATATAATTAGGAGCCTAAAAAATAAAAAGGCACCAGGATTAGATAAAATTTCTGCAATTTATATAAAACGACTACCCTCTAAATTTATTGGGTACCTCACATGTGTATTCAATAGTTGCATTAAGGTTGGTTATTTTCCCGGGTCCTGGAAGGCGGACAAAGTAATCCCTATCAAAAAACCAAATCAATCACCAGAATGTCCACAAAGTTACCGTCCTATAAGTTTATTAAACATTTTTCGAAAAACTTTGAAAAACTCATAAAAAATAGGTTATCTGATTTTCTAGACACTGAGCAAATATTGCCAAATGAACAATTTGGATTCCGGTCCAATTATTCTACCATTCATCCATTGCTACGGATAAAAAACAGTGTTAGAAGTCATCTCACGGGTGGGAGATCCATGGCTATGTTGGTTCTGGATATTAACGCCGCGTTCGACACGGTCTGGCACAACGGCATCGTTTATAAATTAAAAACTATAGGTCTAAAATTCTATTTAATAAATATTATAAAAAGCCTTCTCCAAACAAGAACGTTCCAGGTTTGCTTGGTTGGTACTCCTTCCAGGATTTTTTCAATCCCCGCTGGTATACCCCAGGGGTCTGTCTTAGGACCTATACCTTATAATATTTATATGCATGACATACCCCGTCTTGAAAATGTAAATTTATCTATATTTGCTGACGATACTTCTCTCTATACTTCAGGATTTTACAGTGCCGATATTATACAAAACTTACAAACTGGCCTAGATACACTATATGGATACTTCGTACAGTGGAAAATTACTATTAAGGTTGATAAAACTAACGCAATTTTCTCTACTAGGAAGAGAAAAACGGAACTTATTCCTTACATAAACCTGAAAATAAATAATGTTGAAATACCTTGGGTAGAAACTATTAAATATTTAGGAATCCATTTCGATAAAAGGCTAACGTTTAATGCACATGTATCAAAGATCGTAGATAAAATTAATAAAACCACAATAATTCTCTACCCATTTATAAATAGAAGATCTAATTTATCTTTGGTTAATAAATTAATAATTATGAAAGTTATTTTTCAGCTAATTTTACTATATGCTTGTCCGGTATTCCATGATATCGCTAAAACTCATATAAATAAATACAGGTGGCACAAAACAGGATTTTAAAACTAATTTTAGATTAACTATTCTATTATTCGACTAATAAATTGCATGACAGGTCAAAAATTGATTTCATCTCCGTGATGATTACTCGTTATGCTAGTATATATTTACCGACCGTATTGTGTAAACAATAGGTAGGTTATGTGATGGCAACAAATTTTGCATATCGAGTTTTCGGTGGGAATGCACTTCTCCATAGTAGGGAAGTGTAAATAAACTATTTTTAGCAACCTGTCGGTCTGTCGGTCTGTGTGTGCACGCGTGTATCTCAAGTTCGGCTGAACCGATTTTGATGAAATTTTATATGTAAGTTTATTTCCACCATGGCACGGATCGATTATTTTTTGGTATATATCAGGCCTCGGGAACTGCGCTTTTTAGCGGGCCAGTTTTACATTTTTGAACATTTTGAAGAAAATATTCAACCGATTTACTTGAAATTTTATATATGAGCTCAGCTCGACCGTTCGCAAAAATTCCTATGTTTTGGAAGAAATCAGGCATCGGCAACTAGACGTTTACTACGGGCCAAATATACATTTTTGTGTATATAAAGAGAAATAATCAACCGATTTCATTGAAATTTAATGTATGAATTCTTCGTATTAAAACAATGAACATATAAAGTTTTTGGAAAGATCAGGGCTCGAAAACTGATTTGCGGCCCGATTTTACATTTTTCACCATTTTGAAGAAAATATTCAACCGATTTACTTGAAATTTCTTATATGAGCTTTGCTCAACCGTCCGCGAAAATTCCTAGCTTTTGGAGCAAATCAGGCATCGGCAACTGGACGTTTACTACGAGCCAAATATACATTTTTGTGTATATAAAGAGAAATAATCAACCAACTTCATTGAAATTTAATATTTGAATCCCTCGTATTAAGACAATGAACATGTAAATTTTTTGGAAAGATCAGGCATCGGAAACTAGACGTTTACTACGGGCCAAACATACACTTTTGTGAATATAAAGAGAAATAATCAACCGATTTCATTGAAATTTAATATATGAATTCCTCATATTAAAGCAATGAACATATAACTTTTTTGGAAAGATCAGGGCTCGCAAACTGATTTGCGGGCCGATTTTACATTTTTCACCATATCTGCGGAACGAATTGATGGAATTTCTTGAAATTTTATATTTGAGTTCTGGTTGTTACCGAAACTTACTGGCAAGCATTTTAAATAATTCGGGTAGCACAAAGCGAAACTTTACTAAGAGCCAAATTTACATTTTTCTGGGTATATTAGCTATAAGCTTACTAAAGTCCTAAAAATTGAAAAGAAGTATTTAACAGACATTTTTATAATATTCTGTAACACTTTCATTTAACTAGACAATACACTATGCGGTCGGTTATGTGCTGAACACATCAGATTTTTTGATAAATGTCAACATTCACATAATATATTAATACAAGAACTATCTTGATAAAAAAAAACTTAATTTTCAAAATTTAAAATTTATTATATAAGCGTAGTCAATAAGCATTATCTAGTTCTAAATTTTACAAGACAAAAAAAAAAAGCAAAAAGAAACATAAAATACAACAAAACAACAAAAAAATTTTTTTTTGTATATAAGGTTTTTATACATTGCACTTCGTGAAGGGTGTATTAACTTTGGTATGGAGTTTGTAACTACTTGAAGGAGTCGTCTCCGGTATGGACATATATATATATTCTTGCTCAGCGTAAAATTCTGCGTCGATTTAGACATGTCCGTCCGTCCGTCCGCACGTCCGTCCGTCCGTCCGTCCGTCCGTCCGATCGCACGATAGCTCAAAAACGAATAACGTAATCGACGCCAAACTTTCACAAGTTGTTTCTTTTGTGCCAAGGACGAACCCTATTATTATTGGACCAATTCGGACAACGGGTTCGGGTAGCTGCCATACAACTCAAAGTGTTTATTTTAAATATTTCAAAAACTAATAAAGGAATCAATATAAAATTTTGTATACATGTGTCCAATTATATTCTACATATACTTTAGAAATTTTAATGGAATGGCTGCACCGGTTCGGGGGGCAAAATAATAAAGTCAGATTCATGAAACTTGGCAGTTGTGTGTCCAATTATAGATCAGATATATTTGCGAAGTTTTAGTTGAATTGCTTGACAGGTTCGAGTAGCTCCCATACAAGTCCAAAAGCTAATTTTAAATATTTAGAAAAATAATAAAGTCAGATTCATGAAACTTGGCAGTTGCGTGTCCAGTAACAGGTCAGATATATTTCTGAAGTTTTGATGGAATTGCTTGACATTTTCGAGTAGCTCCCATACAAGTCCAAAAGCTTATTTTAAATATTTGGAAAAATGATAAAGTCAGATTCATGAGCTTTGGCAGTCGTGTGTCCAATTACAGATCAGATATATTTGCAAAGTTTTAGTGGAATTGCTTGACAGGTTCGGGTACCTGCCATACAACTCGACAAGCTAATTTTAAATATTTGGAAAAATAATAAAGTCAGATTCATGAAACTTGGCAGTCGTGTGTCCAACTATAGATCAGATATATTTGCGAAGTTTTAGTTGAATTGCTTGACAGGTTCGAGTAGCTCCCATACAAGTCCAAAAGCTAATTTTAAATATTTGGAAAAATAATAAAGTCAGATTCTTGAAACTTGGCAGTTGGGTGTAAAGTTACAGGTCAGATATATTTCTGAAGTTTTGGTGGAATTGCTTGACATTTTCGAGTAGCTCCCATACAAGTCCAAAAGCTTGTTTTAAATATTGGGAAAAATAATAAACTCAGATTCATGAAATTTCACAGTTGTGTGTCCAATTATAGATCGGACATATTTCTGAAGTTTTGGTGGGATCGCTTGACAGGTTCGAGTAGCTCCCATACAAGTCTAAAAGCTTATTTTAAATATTTGGAAAAATAATAAAGTCAAATTCATGAAACTTGGCAGTCGTGTGTCCAATTATAGATCGGACATATTTCTGAAGTTTTGGTGGGATCGCTTGACAGGTTCGAGTAGCTCCCATACAAGTCTAAAAGCTTATTTGAAATATTTGGAAAAATAATAAAGTCAGATTCATGAAACTTGGCTATTGTGTGTCCAGTTATAAGTCAGACATATCCGCGAAGTTTCTATAGAATGGTTTCACAGGTTTGAGCAATTGCTATACAACAACGAAAGGTGCAGGGTATAATTTTTTTTTTTCTTTATTGATACGTTTTGTTGGTTTGAATAGATTTGGATAGTTTTGTGAAATTCTATTTTAACTGCAAATTGATATTTTAATAATATATTCAAAAATAATTTCAAAAAAAAAACAAATGTATTTATTGTAATATAAAAAAAAAGGAAATATTGCATTTTAAAAGCCCGAGTTGCACAAGCAGCTGTTTGGCTTATTATTTTTCTACAAATAAAAAGAAAATTTGGGTTTTCATTTTTCTTCCTCCCTTATTTAAGATTTTTAATAAAATTCTAATAAATTTTTTAAATTTTGTTGTTTTGTGTTTTTTTTTTTTTTTTTTGTTGAATTTTGTAAGTTATCGTAAGTTCCTATATGCTATTAAATACAAAAGATCCAGATTTAAATTTTTAAATTATAAATATTAACAAAGTTGAAAATTATTGTACAGAATTAATAAACAAATTTAATAAATAAAGTTCCAACATATTAGTTTCTGTGTAAAATGTATTTTTTAATTTCTTTCTTAAAAATTCCTATGTTTACTATATCCTTTAATTCCCTTGGCAATTGATTATAGATTCTTATGCAATTATATAAACAATTATTTTTTGATGGTTTGTTTTAAAAAGGCTTAAGTAAAAGTTCGACTTGTTCCTAGTATTGTGGTGATGAATATCTATATTTTTGTTTAGGATAAAATTATGTTTAATATAGCCATTAATAATTTTAAAAGCCGTTAAATACAACTCATAAGCACATATATTCGAAAAACTTATGTACCGCCCACCATACAACATAGAAGTCGCATGCCTGGATGAAAAATAATGTATAAGTTTAATGGATTTTTTGTGTATAGCATCTATTCTATTTACATTCACCTGAGAAGTCCTGCTCCAAATTGGATTAAGATAATTTATGTTTGATAGTATAAAAGAATTATAAATTACATATAAACTACTACTGTTAAAATATTTTCTCATTCGCCTTAGTATGAAGACATACGGCGCAATCTTCCTAATTAGATGTTCAACATGCCCAGTCCACTTCAGTTTACTGTCAATTATTAATTCTAAGTAATTAAATTCCTTTACCGTTTTAAAGCTAAATCTGCCCATTCAAATCTAAAAGCGAAATGTCATTGATGTAAATTTTGAAAAGGTCCGGCCCCAATATTGATCCCTGTGGTACCCCTTTCATAATTATTTTCGAATCACTTGTCGACCCACCAACTCTCACGCTTTGTAATCTATTATTTAAATATGTTCTGAAATAATTAATCTGATTTAGGGAAAAGTTCATTTTCCCAAACTTATAAAGAAGGATCTGATGATTTACGCAATCAAATGCCTTTTGAAAGTCCAGAAAAATGCAAGCCACGTATTGTCCGTCATCTATACCTTTTGAAATAAAATCAGTAAGACTTAAACAAGCAGCAGCTGTGCTGGAATTTTTTTCAAAGCCATACTGCACCCCAGACAAGGAGCCATTCATTGTCAAGAACACGCTGCCTTAAGGGATTCAGGGAAAGTAAAAGTTTGAAAAGATTTATTTATAAACCTCACCAGAATGGGCGACAGTCTGTCAGAAAATTTCTTAATAAATTTCCATGATATACCATCAATACCAGTCGCAGCTGCTGATCTCAGAGAATCAATAGCCAATACCACTTCCTCAGAATTCGTTGGGAACAGTTCAAAGCCATAAAATACATTTCTATTGAAACCATCCAAATATACCAAATCAATGGGATCAGACGGGCACCTAAGTTCTGACGTTACATTAATGAAATAGTCATTCATACATCGCGCGATATAAACTTCTTCTATATACGTTTTACCATTATGTTCTATCGATTTTATAGAGCCCTTAGCAGACACAGAATTGTCATCGTTAAACATCACCCTCTTGTAAGGTTTCCATACATTAAGACCAAAGCCTTGAACCCTCATCAGAATAATAATTAACTTTCGCCCGCAATATCAATTTTTGCACCTCCTTTTTACTTTCCATATACAATTTTTCAACATGTGGACTACCACCATACTTCCTTCTATATTTATGAAAAGAGTCCCTAATTTTCATTTTATGAAGGATCTCGTCAGTCATTCACCCCTTCCTTCCTAATCTGCGCTGTTTTTTTATAGTTTTCGTGTTTTTTACAATCAAAGCAGAGAAATCTTCTAAAACAACATCAAAGTTATCATAACTATTTAACCTACTCCAAATATTATTCTTTTCAATATTACTGTAATCTAAAATTGTCTTGTTGATTGCATTATCATCGAAAGAAATTTTGCAATTCATGCTTATAAAGAAGAGTTGGTGATCCGACATAGTTGTATCCAGTATATAGAAGTCAAAGTGGTATCTTGAATGTCTGTAATAAAATGGTCTATAATTGTTTTTGTTGTGCTACATATTCTTGTAGCACACCTAGTTGAAATTTTATTACATATTATGTACCCTTTACTGAGTAGCGCGTTTGTGTAACGAATTATGTCACCACTACTCCGATTTAGAAGGTTTAAGTTAAAGTGTCCTACTATTATAGAATTATGAAACCTATTAGTATATTCCTCCAGTTTATCAATAAAGTCACCAACATTTGTTTCATGTGCCCTATACATAGATATAATATTCAGATTTTCCTTTATCAGCTTAACTACTAAGAAGTTAGATTTATTTTACTCCTCCATAATTAAGGTACTGCTGATAACCTTATCTATAAAAATTGCTACCCCACCATTAGAATTTTGCCTATTAGAAAAGTAGGAGTTGTAGCCTGGCAGATTATAGAAAATGTTTTCACTTCTACGCAACCAAATCTCACACAAAACCACACAGTGTATTTTACATCCATACGTACTAACAAAAACTTCTAAGTCACATAATTTATTCCTTAGGCTTTGAATGTTTAAGTATATTATATTAAAATTATTCTTAAATTTTGCTCCCACATCTAGGTTGCCCGCCTCTGTATAGTAATTTAATCTTAAATGTTGACTAACGTTTAATATTGTCATATGAAAAAGATAAATAATAACCCTGATTTGTTTTCAATAAAATAATTTAATGTCAAATAATTATTGACAATCAGTTTCGATCTTTTAATCGTAGCGTAAGAATCAAGTTCTTCAATGTAAAATGAAGAAAATTTTAAAATAAAAATAAATATGTCGGAAGTAGGTAGGAAATAAAGCAGAATATGAAAAAAATTAAAGAAAACAAAAAAAAATTGATAAAATTTCCGATAAAATAAAAATTGATTAAATTTTATATTAAATAAGTTTAAATTTAAGTGTTTAAATATTGCTTATAATTTCCAATAGGTTAAAATCAAAACATGTTTTTTGTTTTGGAAAAAAAGAGACGTAATTGAAATTAAAGGAAATAGTTTTTATGAATATGAAATTGTAATCCAATATGTTAATAAGTAATAATAAAATAGTTAAATATGTAGAAAGTATAACAAAAATTAATATATGAAAATTTAAAACTATTATTTATAAACGTAGTAAAAATACATAAGTACTTATTTTATTAATTGCTGATATTGAAAATTTCCTTAATAAATTTAATGTCATTGAAGTTGGTGATAGTAAGTACCTTTGAATCTTGTTTTTCGCGTAAGTGTATTTTTCCATCCTTGACCCAAAGAAACTGAATATTTTTTTTGTCTTAATACCTTTTGCCTCATAATAACGCTTTCTTTGTAAAGGTGATTACGAAAAAAGATCTCTTTGTTGCTTTTTGCGCTAGGTTAATTTGTGATGTGAATAATTGTTTTAAAGACCTTTTTCCTTCCATTAACCTATTTTTGGCTTCTTCAGAGTTTAGTTCAACTAAATATAATTGATTTTCTATTCTGGTACCTTTTTCGCGATGAATTAGAGGTGCAAAACTTTTAATATCATTTTCTGTTATGGCTGCATTTATTTTTTTTGCAATATTGAGCATAACAGTTCGGCCATCTTGTATACTAGGTGGTAAACCAGCTAAAATGATATTTTTATTATATTTTTTCTGTTCACTCAAGTCCATTAATCCTTCCATTTGGTTTATTTTTTTTCAAGATTATTTACTCTTAGTTCAAATGACTCAAATAATTTTTTTAAATCTCGATTTTCTTGCAAAATTATTTTGTTATGTTTAATAGCATCTTCCATTTGATGGCTTATATAGTTTTGAGATTTGTCAATTTCCATAGTAATTGTTCCCAAAAGTTTCAAATATTGCGCCATTTTCTCAAGAGTACAATCATTTAAATTAAGTGAAGATAATTCATTGAATACATTATTTTCTTGAGAAAGTTCATACTCTGAATCAGAATCATCGTTGTCAGGGATTATTATAGAATCATTAGTATTATTATTATTAGGTAGACACTTCAAGCATTTCCATGTTACGCTACCAGTTTTAATCATATTAGATAGCTCATTGGAAATGTTTGCGCACTTGGTATCATAAAATTTTTTGCACATACCTGTACATTGAAGGCCTTTATTTTTATTTATTATATTTTTGTCGCAAAATGAAAATCCCTTAGACATATTATTCCACAATTCAATAATTCAAAATATGTGCATACATATAATTTTTACTTAAACCAATTTTTAAAATCAAAATGGCTACTATGATTCTATACAGAATACCACCAAAAAATAATTATTGAATAAAAATGTTTAAAAAAATGTATCTTTGATAAATAATCAAGTTTTAGGTTGAAGTAAAATAGTTTTTCTTGTTTAAAAATGTATCTGTAATAATTTATTTTATTTTAAGATATTTTTATGATTTTTTAAAGTTAAAGCTCAAAATCTGATTGCATTCGAGCGAAAGGTTACGAACTTTTTTCATTTCTTAATTCAATCGGTTTATACCGACTGAAACGTTTTTACTTGTTTATTTATAATTTTCCTTATAAATATTAGTTATTTTAATAAAAGAAATCAAAATGAATTAATCATATAATTGACAATATTTCAGCTGTATCGATAGTAAGAAAATCTAATCTCTGTAAAAAAAACGAAAATCCATGTAATGAATTATTGTGTATATTATGAATAAAGAAACTTAAACTTAAAAAAATGAATTAACGTATAATTTTCCCGGTGGACGTTGGTTTTTTCCAATATTTTTTGCTATTGCTTCAAATCATTTTCAGTATAGTTTTCAGGTTTCAGTTTAAATATTAGATGATAATAAACCCTCAGTCTTCTTAAAGATCTATATGTCAATTATTATGTGATTGTTTTCTTCATTTATGCTAAATTTTGCGTTACCTAATTTCCTGATTCCCAAATTATGATCAAAAGAAGGGCCATAGCTGTTATCAAACTATACAATGTTGATTCTAACTTGTCACTTTTTGAATTTGTAAATGTGATTGTGTTAAGAGTTGATGTTAAAAAGTTTTAAACTCGGACTTTTCCTTCTTTGGTGTTTTTATTTCATTTTTCATTTTTTCATGTAATATTAAATTAATCACTTTTGTATTCTTCCTGTTTTACTTTCGGTTTAATAAATGTGAAGGGGGATTGGTATTTCACCACATTTCCAAAATTTCATTATGCATGATATGACCTTTTTTTAATGATTTGCATTTCCTTTTTAAGTCTTTTCTAACTTTAGTTAAATATTTTAATACTTTTTCATTCATAATTATTCAATGAAATCGTTATTATTGATGTGATATTGAACTGGTATTCAAGTGCAACCGATCTGACCTAGCCTATTGCAGTTGTTGATCTGATTTGTTGCAGTTGTTGATCTGACCTGTTGTGGTTGTTGATCTGATCTGTTGTGTTTGTTGATATGATCAGTTGCGGTTGTTTATCTGATCTGTTACTGATATGATATATATATGTCTAAACATGATAAATTCAACAAATTTTCTTCTATTGCAGCCAGCATTCAAAACACTATCCTTATCAGTAACTAAAAATCCACAGTCCTTTTCCAACAGCATGAGCATAATTTTTTAAATTGATCTAAGGACGTGTCTGTATTAACGTGATCATTATATATATTTTTAAATTTAAATCAACTTATTTGAATGCAATTATAAAATTTACGTTACCCCTTATTAAATGCTTAGGTATCTGAGCATAAGATTGACATAAATAAAAACTATCTACATCTTGATAACGTCCCATACAAAAATAGTACCTTATGATATCTTGCTTGTTGCAAACAACATCATCAAATATAAATATTAAATTAGGTTGAGATTCAGCAGAGTCAATTACATCTAAGTTATTTGAAAATTCGTTATTTCCCATTCCCTTAATAGGTGCGTTATCATTTTTAAGTATTCATATTTCGTGATTCAGCGATTTAGAATATATGTATATATTTTGAAATTTAAGCCCATCTGGATCTAATAATATACACAACATTATGTTAGTTTTACCGAAATTGGACGGGCCCACAACTAAAACCCTGATACTAACTGGAAACATTGACTTTATTTACTTTTATTGTGTCATGCTCTTTGATAAACTTCATAACTACTATTAGTTTAACTTAATATAAGATTATTTAATTTATGCTACAATCATTTGCAATTAATTCACTTTCGAAGAAGGAACGAATTTAAATAATAATCGAATGCAGCTCAGTAATAAACATACTGTTGAGAGGGAAGAAGTATTTTTCAATTTTTTGATAAATACGAGTAGGTTACCATTTCAAGCAAATTTACCTGGATATAACTATTGTAGTGGAACAAAATCAAAAAAGCGGTTAGATCATGGCGATAAAGGTATTAATCAATCAGAAGAAGTCTGTAAAGAGCATACCCTCGAAGTAAGATCATTGCTGATCGTCATATTGCTGATAATATATTAGCAGAAAAAGCCTGTCAGAGAGTTAAAGCTAAGGATTCAAGTTTTGGTGAACAATCTAACGCCTGGTTGGTTACAAACGCAATGAAGGCAAAAGTTAAAACTAAAATGGGTTGTAGAAATGGGAAAAAAAGAAGAAGAAACAACTTTTAAGAAAATTTATTTATGAAGCTAAAATTGCTATTGAAAGTTATAAACCTGGGAAAGAAAAAGACGCAATAAAAATTGCACTTAAAGCACCTAAAAATATTGGTAAAAAAAAAGAAATCAATAAAAATTCCATGTATAATTCCAGTTCCTAAAACTGCAGGTATTCTACCGCTAATTCCGATATTTGCAGGTCTTTCAGCTATTATACAGGAGGCGTGGCTGGTATATCTAAAACTGTCAACGATGCTTAAAATGCAAAGAATATGTTAAATGAAATTGAGCGTCACAATAAGACTATGGAGGCTATTCCTATTATAGGAAAAGGTTTATAATTAAAACCATATAAAAAAAGGTTTGGATTATATTTAGATTCAAAAAACCACTAAGTTTACTATCCTAAAGAACGCTGACAAATATTGAGATAAACAATTTTGGTCGAAATTATTTACCAAATTTCTGCGGCGATTTTATGAGAGATAATCTTCCTAAAACTAAACCATGGAAACGTGAATGTCGTATCATAAATTTAGATAATTCCACAGGCCAAGCAACACATTGGGTAGCATATAATAAAAATTTAAATAATATTCAATATTTTGATAGTTTTGGAAACTTACAACCACCAGTAAAAAGTAACACAATTTTAATATATACAATTGTGATCATTTATGTTTACGCTCTTATCCTAATAAACAATTTTAAGAATAAAATTAATTTGTTCTTGTTATTATTTTTGTGTTCATTGCTATAAAATTACAAATTCAAGAAAAAACATGATAGGAAATGAAAAGCAAAAGCAGGTCAAACTTTTATAATGACCGTATATTTATAATGATCGTAAAATTGTAATATCAGGTTCAAGGTTATTTTTTTATACCCGTACGAATGTATGTTCAACGGGTATACTAAATTTGCCTTACCGTTTGTAACGCTAAGAAATAATGCTCTGAGATATAGACTCAAGTGTATGTTTTTGATCAGCGTCGAATTCTGAGTCGATTTAGCTTTGTCTGTCCGTCCCAGCGATAACTCAAAAACTAATTGAGCTAAGTTCACCAAATTTTTACAAATGATTTATTAAAGTAAAATGCCAGAAATAAATGAAGTAAGTGCCAGAACCCTATTTAAATTGGACATGATCGAGGTACTTGTTCGGGTAGCTGTCATACAACTTCAAAATTTATTTGGCTATATCTCAGACTCTATAAAAGCTATGGTATTTAAATTTCACACAAACGAATATATTAGTAGGGCCAATGTGTTTCATAAAAGTCGTTGAAATTACTTGGCTCCCTCTGATACCTGCCATACAACTTCAAAAGTTATTTGGGTATATCTCGAAAACTATAAAAGCTATGGTATTAAATTTCACAAACGAATATATTAGTAGATCTAATGTGTTTGATAATAGTCGTTGAAAATGCTTGGCTCTTTCTGGTAGCAGCCCTACAACTTCAAAAGTTATTTGGCTATATTGCAGAAACTATAAAAGTTGCAATATTGATATTTCACACAAGCGAATATATTAGTAAGGCCAATGTGTTTGATAATAATCGTTCAAATTGCTTGGCTCCTTCTAGTACCTGCCATACAATTTCAAAAGTAATTTGGCTATATCTCAAAAACTATAAAAGCTATGGTATTGAAATTTCACAAACGAATATGTTAGTAGAGCCAATGTGTTTGATAATAGTCGTTGAAAATACTTGGCTCCTTCTGGTACCTGCCATACAATTTCAAAAGTTATTTGGTTATATCTCAGAAACTATAAAAGTTGCAATATTGATATTTCACACAAGCGAAAATATTAGTAGGGCCGATATGTTTGATAAAATTCGTTAAAATTGCTTGACCCTTCATAGTAGCTGCCCTACAACTTTAATAATAGCTTGGCACACACAGTATTTCGAAAAATACTGAAATTTTGCATAAATTAATATTTTATAACATATTAATTTATGCAAAATTTCACAGTACTGAAATACATATTCATCATTATCACTAAATAAAAGTGATATTATACGCATACAAATACAAAATCAAAATTTAAACATTTTACCTTCTATTAGTTTACTTTATATTGAAGGTACTATTTCAAAAGCCGAAGGCAGTGAAACAACTAAAACAAAGCCTATATATAATGCTATTGCATTTTGATTTGATGAGATATACGGTATAAGTTAAATGGGAAAGAAATTGATAACAATGAAATGTGATCAAGTATAACATCATGCTTAAAAAATTATATTTCATTGAACCAAAATGAGAGTTAAGAAGGCTTTTGGGATTTGCGGAAGATTACAAAAATATTGTACCGAATGCAAAACATGAACCAATTTTACCACCTTCAAGATCTGATGATAATTTCTTACTCTGCTCTGATGCTAATGAGAAGCCGAAAATTCAACTGACCAAAGTACAATGGAGAGTACAGCACATCAATTTAACTGATAGATTGAAACTGAACTCCTATAATAATATTACAAATAACACAAAAATAGTTCTAGCTAATAGAAATTGGGAATTGTATGAATATCCATTGTTACCGCAAAATAGTAATCATCGTTTGGATTGTAAAAACAACAACTTAATTAGAAAAGCCACGTTACATTATTTTTGCTCTGCAAACAGATAAACTTGATCAATGGATCAAACAAAATTTGATCATTGTAATATAACTGATCAAAAAGTTTACCTTAATTCAGAATGCTATCCGTATGAAGACATCAATTTACTACATATTTGAAAAAAATCGTTATGGCATTGCTTATGATAAATACAACGTTTCGAAGTAGTTATTACAATTATCCTATATCTAAAGCTTTATTAACATTAAAGGAATTTAAAGAAAAAGCTACAATTTTGACAATAGATAGTTGTAATTAAAATGAAAATCTAAAAATGGAACCGCTTGATTCGAATTGAAATGAAAAGTTCAGCTGCAATTCCTAATAAAACAACGGCTTACTGTCTTATGCTGCACTACACATTAGTATAATTCACATTAGTAGTATTATGAAACCGCTGAAGTTAATAAAATCATTTAACGAAAGAAAAAAATAAAAATATAAATGCACTTTGAACCAAACAGCATATTCACCTTCAATAATAGTTATTATTACATAAGCTTTCACAATCAATCTAGTAAATAACTTAAAATAAAACAAGTAAAAACGTTTCAGTCGGTTTATACCGATTGAATTATACCCTGCACCTTTCATAGCAATTACTCGAACCTGTGAAATCATTCTATAGAAACTTCACGAATATGTCTGACCTATAATTGGACATTCGACTGCCAAGTTTCATGAATCTGACTTTTTTATTTTTCCAAATATTAAGAATAAGCTTTTAGACTTGTATAGGAGCTACTCGAACCTGTCAAGCAATTCCACCAAAACTTCAGAAATATATCTGACCTATAACTCAATACACAACTGCCAAGTTTCATGAATCTGATTTTATTATTTTTCAAAATATTTAAAATTAACTTCTGGAGTTGTATGGCAGGTATCCAAACCTGTCAAGCAATTCCTCTAAAACTTCAGAAATATATTTGACCTATAAGTGGACACATGACTGCCAAGTTTCATGAATCTGACTTTATTATTTTTCCGCAAGTCGTATGCGAGCCACCCGAACCGGTGCAGCTATCCCATTATAATTTTTAGAGCATGTATAGAATATAGTTGGACACATGTGTACAAAATTTTATATTTATAGCTTTATTAGTTTTTGAAATATTTAAATTGAACTCTTTGAGGTGTATGGCAGCTACCCGAATCCGTTCTCCAAATTAGTCCAATAACAATAAGGTTCGTCCTTGGCACAAAAGAAAAAACTTGTGGAAGTTTGGTGTCGATTGTATTATTCGTTTTTGAGTTATCGTGCGATCGGACGGACGAACATGTCTAAATCGACGCAGAATTTTACGCTGAGCAAGAATATATATATATGTCCATACCGCAGATGACTCCTTCAAGTAGTTACAAACTCCATACCAAAGTTAATATACCCTTCACGAAGTGCAGGGTATAAAAACAATAAAAATGAGTTACGTCATCATCGATATACAGACTTTTGGTGATAACAACAACAAATTTATATTAAAAGAAATAGCTATTCCTTCATCAAATGATGAAATTCAACATTTTGTTATTAAGGCACCATACGGATATAATATACTTACATCTAAAACTAAATACACAAATAATTGGTTGACGAAACAGCACCATGGATTTTGATAGCCGAATGGGAAAATTTTTTAAAGCTCTATATTAATAATAACATGATCTTATATGTGAAGTGTGACGAAAGGAAAAAGTGGATTGCTACAATTTTAAATCATAAAAATGTAATTGATTTAACCAAACAAAGTTTAATAAGTTTAAAAAACTTAATAATGACCAAAATAAATGTTGTAATTCGGTGGAGGAATAGAGGAAGTTTAAATGGCTTTTGAGAAGGCGTTTTCGCTGTAAATATACAACAAAATTTTGATATATAATCAAATATTTAAGCCTGTCTGGGCTTACGGTATTCAATTATGGGGTTGCGCTGCGCAGACTCATATTCAATTTATTCAAAGATTTCAAAATAAGGTATTACGAGACATTGTAGACGCCTCTTAGTATATCAGTAATGCCGATATACAAAGGGATCTCACGATCCTAAGTGTCACAGATGAAATTAAAAAGCAAACAGGCAATGCTAAAATGCGTTTATCCAATCATGTCAACATTGAGGCATCGATTGGTCGAACTTTGTTCGGAGACGTAAACGTACGAAACTTCTCGAATTTGTTTAATGTTTTTTATCTTGAACAATGAGTACTTGGTACGCTATTGTGCCAGATCTAAAATTGGTGAATAATAAAAAAGGTTAGACCAAAATTAATGGTTAATCGTTTCCGACTAGTTTTATAATCTTATCCACACTATTGCTTTTCATCTGGCAGTGTCTTTCGAAATTTTTCACCGTTCCTCCCGGTAAAAAAAAAAAATTAAATGTTGTTTTAATCGCGAAAAGTTTTTTTCAAACTAGTATCAGCAATTCATTTGATAACAAATTATAGTTATTGAAAACGGATAAAACCAATCCATCAAAAGGATATGAAAAACTTCATAACACTTCAGCCGTCTCAACCAAAAAATGGAAAGAAGAAGTACAGTAATTCGGCAACTTGAAGTCATAGTCTGTCCCATAGTCAACTATGGCATATTTATTCGCACATAGGATAACAAATTCGTACGGGTATTACAGAGTTGACACGATCAACTCTATTTTTTCTCATTTACATGTAATTTTTAAAGAACTCAATGTAGTTCCCGTTAAAATCAGAGTTATTCCGTTTAATAAGGAGATATATCACACTTACAAAAACTATACTTCACTTACAAAAACTATACAAGTAGGGCCCAATATGACATTTCATTTGAGATTTTTAGACTCGTCTAGATTCATACCTTGTAGTTTACAATCATTAACTAAAAACTTAAATGAGACCGATTTTGTAGAAAAAAAAAACGTGAAAAAACGTTTTTCCGTGATGATATAAAATTTTCACTTTTACAAAGAAAAGGAATTTTCCCATATGATTATATTGATTCGTTAGAGAAGCTTAATGAAACTTCTCTACCCTCTAAACAAGATTTTTATAACATTTTAACGGATACTGAATGTTCAAAAGAAGACTGTAACATGCTATAAATTTTTGGAACACATATCAATGTAAGAATATATATTACATGGGGTTATTTAAAACTATATCTAAAGATTGATGTCTTACTTTTGATTTGACTGACATTTTCGAGAATTTTAAAGCGTTTTGCAGAAAAATATATGATTTAGAAGCCTCACATTTCTATACGACTCTCGGACTGTCTTGGGAAGCCATATTAAAATGTACTGACGTAAAATTATAACTTTTTACAGATGTGGAAATGTATAAATTTTTCCAAAATGGTTTTCGAGGTGGTATAAGTCAATGTTCGCTCAGACATACAACAGCTCTAAAAAAATTCTTACCTGATTGTAATCAGGATTGTGCATCTAAATATATAATTTATTTAGATGCCAACAGTTTATATGGGTGAGCTATGTCGAGATACTTACTATACGGAAAATTCAAATGGGTAGACCCGCCTGTCAATAATATATGATTCAGGTATTGGAAACATTTTTGAAGATGATTTGGAATACCCTGAAAGACTTCGCAAACATAATGATATACCTTCTTGTTGTCAAAGAAATTAAGCGCTATTCAACTAAACCGTCTTTAAGTGTTATACGGCAATCATATATATTAAGGATTTACTGTTTTAGAACTTTTCAAGCTTCATATGTATAATTTTCATTATAATTACATGAAAAAAAAATCTGATGTGGTCAGCACATAACCGACCGCATTGTATATTGTCTAGTTAAATGAAAGTGTTACAGAATATTATAAAAATATCTGTTAAATACTTCTTTCCAATTTTTAGGACATTAGTAAGCTTATAGTTAACATACCTAAAAAAATGTAAATTTGGCTCTTAGTAGAGTTTCGCTTTGTGCTACCCGAATTCCCTGAAATGCTCGCCAGTTAGTTTCGGTAACAACCAGAACTCAAATATCAAAATTCAAGAAATTCCATCAATTAGTTCCGTAGATATGGTGAAAAATGTAAAATCGGCCCGCAGATCAGTTTTCGAGCCCTGACCTTTCCAAAAAATTTATATGTTCATGGTTTTGATACGAGGAATTCAACTATTAAATTTCAATGAAGTTGGTTGATTATTTCTCTTTATATACCAAAAATGTATATTTGGCCGTAGTAAACGTCCAGTTGCCGATGCCTGATTTGCTCCAAAAGCTAGGAATTTTCACGGACGGTCGAGCAAAGCTCATATATGAAATTTCAAGTAAATCGGTTGAATATTTTCATCAAAATGGTGAAAAATGTAAAATCGGCCCGCAAATCAGTTTTCGAGCCCTGACCTTTCCAAAAACTTTATATGTTCATTGTTTTAATACGAAGAATTCATACATTAAATTTCAATGAAATCGGTTGATTATTTCTCTTTATATACACAAAAATATATATTTGGCCCGTAGTAAATGTCTAGTTGCTGATGCCTGATTTCTTCCAAAACATAGGAATTTTCGCGGACGATCGAGCTGAGCTTATATAAAAAATTTCAAGTAAATCGGTTGAATATTTTTTTCAAAATGTTCAAAAATGTAAAAGTGCAGTTCCCGAGGCCTGATATGTACCAAAAGTTGATCAATCCGTGCCATGGTGGAAATAAACTTACATATAAAATTTCATCAAAATCGGTTCAGCTGAACTTGAGATACACGCGCGCATACACAGACCGACAGACCGACAGGTTGCTAAAAATAGTTTGTTTACACTTTTCTACTATGGAGAAGTACGTTCCCACCGAAAACTCGACATGCAAAATTTGTTGTCCTACCTACCTATTGTTTACACAATACGGTCGGTAAAAATATACTAATGGAAAATAATTTCTCAATTACACTGAGACTTATTTATTTACACAATTTATACAGATGACTTTTACAGTGATATTCTTGATGATGTAGAACAGACTGAAATAACTTCCTTTTGATACCTCAGATTAAAAAACAAGACAACCCTTCTAATTATCGCCTAGTAAAAAAAAAGTTTTAGGATTATTTAAAGATGAAATGAATGAAATCAAAAATGTATTTCCATCAATTTGTTAACTCTGAATCAATGGAAAAGTAAAAGGTGCAAAGCAATGCGTTGTCAAAAATTTATTTATGCATGACTATAAAATGTGTTTGTTCAATTAAAAAAGTAAATATTATAAAATGAATAAATTTAGTTCACATCTGCATAATGTATACACACAGACTTAGAATAAAGTCTCTTTTAGTTATAATGATGATAAGCGTTTTATATTAAGTAATAACGTTAATTCTTATGCATAGGGTCACTGAAAAATATCAAAATAAAGAAAGAAATTACTTTTTGTGTTTTTATTTTTTACTAAAATACAAAATGTTTTAATCAAGAAGATTGAGAACAAAATGTTCTTAATTTTTATAAGCCTTTTTTCAATTTAATCACAGAAAGGGCTTTGCAGAAAAAGTATAAATAACTAATAAAATATTAGAATAAAATAAGAAATTTTATTCTAATATTTTATTAGTTTAACCCCAAAAAATTAAGAAAAAAATTAATTTTAATAAAAAGAAATGTCTACCATTGAAAATATCACTAGACAAGGCTATACACATGAAGGCTTTCCCAACAATTATCATCTTATAGAAGCTACTGCTAGTGGGAAAGCCATCACAATATTTTACAAATTCTACAATGTACATTCCTCAATTTTAAGCGATGAAGGTAAATTCGCAAACATTAACGAGTGTGAGTTCAAGAACTACACAACATTCTACTTTACGGTGGAATGCGACAGCAAGGAGGAAGCGAGAGACTTCATTATAAAGTGTGGTCCCTATTGCTATGTGTGCAGCAAAGTCTCGAAAGAGATGGTTAAACTTTTTCGTTGCCCTGAAGTATACAATAAGTTTTACAAATTTATTAAAAAAAAAAATTAAGAAAAAAAAAATTTTTTCATTCATATTTTATCTACTTTTCAGATTTTCATATTGCTTTTCAGATTCTGGATTCTTAAACATAGTTTCTTCTTTTCATTTATATTTTGTTTACTATTTTCAGATTTCCATATTGTTTTTTCAGATTCTGCTAAGAACAAAAGGAATCTCCTATGAACACAGAAATATGTTTTTTTCAAATGTTCCCTGCTATCATAATCACAATACAACATTAAACTTATTTTTTTTTTATGTCAGTCGAATATAAAATAAAAATCTAAACGGCACCGCAACACCAAAAAATTCTATTATTTCTTAAAACATTACCTCTTATCACAGTATAATGAAATTGTCTACATCATAAGCATAATACATAGTATTTCATCTTAAGCAAAAGAAAAAAACACAAAGAATTCTAAACTATAAACTAAAACAAAAAAACAACAATGAAACATTCGCACATTGACCACAAACGCACACAGGGGAGTAAAATTTCTAATTTCTTACATGCTAAACCAAGTTTTATGTGAACATTTTTTTACACCCCAAAAATTTTACTCCACGATTGGGGTAGAAGCCCCTTATTTATATTACTATCCCCCAATCGGGTAATCATCATTCAAAGAAGCTGGTACTATTGGTTACGTTAGAGAATGCTTTGAACTAGATGGGAGGATATTTTACAACAGTTACGTGTAATCATCATTCAAAGAAGCTGGTACTATTGGTTACGTTAGAGAATGTTTTGAACTAGATGGGAAGATATTTTACAACAGTTACGTGTAAAGTTTTTGAGTTCAGACGTATTTGCGTCGAATACTGGAGGATTACCTTAGCGACCGTATTCTGCAGTAATCGATCCATGGTGGTAGAAAATGTCGTGTGCTGCGCAGGGTCCTATCTTGGGAACATTATGTATAACAGCCTACTGCAGTCGGAGATGCCAAGTAATACTCATCTGGTTGGCTATGCGGACGACATTGCAGCGGTTATCATAACACGCACAACAGAGGAGACAGAAATTAGGTTACGACGGACAATGTGGGTAGTAAACAGTATAATATAGTTTATAATACTATATATGGTATAGTAATAGTGTGGCAGCTAAATATTTAGAAGTTATATTGGATACAAGACTTAACTTCTGGGAAAAAATTCAAAGTGTTTCAAAGACAGCAGCGAAAGCTATCAACTGGCTCAACATTCGGATAGCAAATTTTGCACCAAGACCACATAAAAGGAGACTCCTTCTTATTATACAGAGCGGAAATATGGGCAATGCCCTTCCTGTACAAAAATTTCGGAAGCGCATAGCGGCGGTACAACGTTCAGGAGCTCTTCCGTTCGCATGCTCCTATGGAACGGTTTTGGAGATGGCGGTTTCCGTAATTGCGATAGATTTGCTGGATATTGGAAGGAAAAATATATGCTACAGGAATCGCCAAATTGGAAGAGAACAGGCGGCTGTAGCAGTAAGACATCGAGCGATACAGCATAGCCAGAATACTGGAGAGGCGATGTACGAGGCAGATGGATAGCAAGACTTAAACCCGAGCTGCAACAATGGATCCAAGGGAAGAATGGAGAAGTTAATTAGCGAGATAATACCGGAAAACGTCGTTAAGAAGATGATCGACAGTGAAAACAAGTGGAACGCAATACCAAAACTCACAGAAACGCTACTAAGAGAAAAAAAGGATCTACATTACGTAGATGATACAGAGACGAATGAAAACGAATTAGAACATCAACATTAGAGTTATCGACATGAAAATAAAAAGGAAGATATAAAATTGGGAACTCAAGGAAAGAAATGCCCCAACCTGAAGTAGTGCTAAGAGAGGTTCCGGGAGGAAGACCATTGTGACACAGAGTCGTCTGGTTTTTGCGAGTTGTTCTGGCACTTTCGACACGGGGTGGATAGGAGTCTCAGAGATTTTGGAGGACGGCCTCTAAACTTTCCATAAAAAAATTCCACCCCTCTCGAAAAAAATAATTATTGTTATGATTATTATTATTATTACGATTATAATGATCATTATTATTATTTTATTATTTATTATTATAACATGATTATTGTTATTACTATTTTGGTCATTATTATTATTGTTATTATTATTATTGTTATTATCATTATTATTATTATAATTGTCATTATTATTATTATCATTATTATGATTGAAATGATTACTACTTACATTATTATTATTATTTAATTTTAATTTTAATTTAAATTTTAACTTTAATTATAATTTCCATTTTAATTTTAATTTTAATTTTAAATTGAATTTTAATTTTGATTTTAATTTTAATTTTAATTTTAATTTTAATTTTAATTTTAATTTTAATTTTAATTTTAATTTTAATTTTAATTTTGATTTAAATTTTAATTTTAATTTTAATTTTAATTTTAATTTTAATTTTAATTTTAATTTTAATTTTAATTTTAATTTTAATTTTAATTTTAATTTTGATTTAAATTTTAATTTTAATTTTAATTTTAATTTTAATTTTAATTTTAATTTTAATTTTAATTTTAATTTTAATTTTAATTTTAATTTTAATAATAATTTTAATTTTAATTTTAATTTTAATTTTAATTTTAATTTTAATTTTAATTTTGATTTAAATTTTAATTTTAATTTTAATTTTAATTTTAATTTTAATTTTAATTTTAATTTTAATTTTAATTTTAATTTTAATTTTAATTTTAATTTTAATTTTAATTTTAATTTTAATTTTAATAATAATTTTAATTTTAATTTTAATTTTAATTTTAATTTTAATTTTAATTTTAAATTGAATTTTAATTTTAATTTTAATTTTAATTTTGATTTAAATTTTAATTTTAATATTAATTTTAATTTTAATTTTAATTTTAATTTTAATTTTAATTTTAATAATAATTTTAATTTTAATTTTAATTTTAATTTTAATTTTAATTTTAATTTTAATTTTAATTTTAATTTTAATTTTAATTTTAATTTTAATTTTAATTTTAATTTTAATTTTAATTTTAATTTTAATTTTAATTTTAATTTTAATTTTAATTTTAATTTTAATTTTAATTTTAATTTTAATTTTAATTTTAATTTTAATTTTAATGTTACTTTTAATTTTATTTCAATTTTAATTTAATTTTAATTTTAATTTTAATTTTAATAATAATTTTAATTTTAATTTTAATTTTAATTTTAATTTTAATTTTAATTTTAATTTTAATTTTAATTTTAATTTTAATTTTAATTTTAATTTTAATTTTAATTTTAATTTTAATTTTAATTTTAATTTTAATTTTAATTTTAATTTTAATAATAATTTTAATTTTAATTTTAATTTTAATTTTAATTTTAATTTTAATTTTAATTTTAATTTTAATTTTAATTTTAATTTTAATTTTAATTTTAATTTTAATTTTAATTTTAATTTTAATTTTAATAATAATTTTAATTTTAATAATAATTTTAATTTTAATTTTAATTTTAATTTTAATTTTAATTTTAATTTTAATTTTAATTTTAATTTTAATTTTAATTTTAATTTTAATTTTAATTTTAATTTTAATTTTAATTTTAATTTTAATTTGAATTTTAATTTTAATTTTAATTTTAATTTTAATTTTAATTTTGATTTAAATTTTATTTTTAATATTAATTTTAATTTTAATTTTAATTTTAATTTTAATTTTAATAATAATTTTAATTTTAATTTTAATTTTAATTTTAATTTTAATTTTAATTTTAATTTTAATTTTAATTTTAATTTTAATTTTAATTTTAATTTTAATTTTAATTTTAATTTTAATTTTAATTTTAATTTTAATTTTAATTTTAATGTTACTTTTAATTTTATTTCAATTTTAATTTAATTTTAATTTTAATTTTAATTTTAATTTTAATTTTAATTTTAATTTTAATTTTAATTTTAATTTTAATTTTAATTTTAATTTTAATTTTAATTTTAATTTTAATTTTAATTTTAATAATAATTTTAATTTTAATTTTAATTTTAATTTTAATTTTAATTTTAATTTTAATTTTAATTTTAATTTTAATTTTAATTTTAATAATAATTTTAATTTTAATTTTAATTTTAATTTTAATTTTAATTTTAATTTTAATTTTAATTTTAATTTTAATTTTAATTTTAATTTTAATTTTAATTTTAATTTTAATTTTAATTTTAATTTTAATTTTAATTTTAATTTTAATTTTAATTTTAATTTTAATTTTAATTTTAATTTTAATGTTACTTTTAATTTTATTTCAATTTTAATTTAATTTTAATTTTAATTTTAATTTTAATAATAATTTTAATTTTAATTTTAATTTTAATTTTAATTTTAATTTTAATTTTAATTTTAATTTTAATTTTAATTTTAATTTTAATTTTAATTTTAATTTTAATTTTAATTTTAATTTTAATTTTAATTTTAATTTTAATTTTAATTTTAATTTTAATTTTAATTTTAATTTTAATTTTAATTTTAATTTTAATATTAATTTTAATTTTAATTTTAATTTTAATTTTAATTTTAATAATAATTTTAATTTTAATTTTAATTTTAATTTTAATTTTAATTTTAATTTTAATTTTAATTTTAATTTTAATTTTAATTTTAATTTTAATTTTAATTTTAATTTTAATTTTAATTTTAATTTTAATTTTAATTTTAATTTTAATTTTAATTTTAATTTTAATTTTAATTTTAATTTTAATTTTAATTTTAATTTTAATTTTAATTTTAATTTTAATAATAATTTTAATTTTAATAATAATTTTAATTTTAATTTTAATTTTAATTTTAATTTTAATTTTAATTTTAATTTTAATTTTAATTTTAATTTTAATTTTAATTTTAATTTTAATTTTAATTTTAATTTTAATTTTAATTTTAATTTTAATTTTAATTTTAATTTTAATTTTAATTTTAATTTTAATTTTCATTTTAATTTTAATTTTAATTTTAATTTTAATTTTAATTTTAATTTTGATTTAAATTTTAATTTTAATATTAATTTTAATTTTAATTTTAATTTTAATTTTAATTTTAATAATAATTTTAATTTTAATTTTAATTTTAATTTTAATTTTAATTTTAATTTTAATTTTAATTTTAATTTTAATTTTAATTTTAATTTTAATTTTAATTTTAATTTTAATTTTAATTTTAATGTTACTTTTAATTTTATTTCAATTTTAATTTAATTTTAATTTTAATTTTAATAATAATTTTAATTTTAATTTTAATTTTAATTTTAATTTTAATTTTAATTTTAATTTTAATTTTAATTTTAATTTTAATTTTAATTTTAATTTTAATTTTAATTTTAATTTTAATTTTAATTTTAATTTTAATTTTAATTTTAATTTTAATTTTAATTTTAATTTTAATTTTAATTTTAATTTTAATTTTAATTTTAATTTTAATTTTAATTTTAATTTTAATTTTAATTTTAATTTTAATTTTAATTTTAATTTTAATTTTAATTTTAATTTTAATTTTAATTTTAATTTTAATTTTAATTTTAATTTTAATTTTAATTTTAATTTTAATAATAATTTTAATTTTAATAATAATTTTAATTTTAATTTTAATTTTAATTTTAATTTTATTTTAATTTTAATTTTAATTTTAATTTTAATTTTAATTTTAATTTTAATTTTAATTTTAATTTTAATTTTAATTTTAATTTTAATTTTAATTTTAATTTTAATTTTAATTTTAATTTTAATTTTAATTTTGATTTAAATTTTATTTTTAATATTAATTTTAATTTTAATTTTAATTTTAATTTTAATTTTAATTTTAATAATAATTTTAATTTTAATTTTAATTTTAATTTTAATTTTAATTTTAATTTTAATTTTAATTTTAATTTTAATTTTAATTTTAATTTTAATTTTAATTTTAATTTTAATTTTAATGTTACTTTTAATTTTATTTCAATTTTAATTTAATTTTAATTTTAATTTTAATTTTAATTTTAATTTTAATTTTAATTTTAATTTTAATTTTAATTTTAATTTTAATTTTAATTTTAATTTTAATTTTAATTTTAATTTTAATTTTAATTTTAATTTTAATAATAATTTTAATTTTAATTTTAATTTTAATTTTAATTTTAATTTTAATTTTAATTTTAATTTTAATTTTAATTTTAATTTTAATTTTAATTTTAATTTTAATTTTAATTTTAATAATAATTTTAATTTTAATTTTAATTTTAATTTTAATTTTAATTTTAATTTTAATTTTAATTTTAATTTTAATGTTACTTTTAATTTTATTTCAATTTTAATTTAATTTTAATTTTAATTTTAATTTTAATAATAATTTTAATTTTAATTTTAATTTTAATTTTAATTTTAATTTTAATTTTAATTTTAATTTTAATTTTAATTTTAATTTTAATTTTAATTTTAATTTTAATTTTAATTTTAATTTTAATTTTAATTTTAATTTTAATTTTAATTTTAATTTTAATTTTAATTTTAATTTTAATTTTAATTTTAATTTTAATTTTAATTTTAATTTTAATTTTAATAATAATTTTAATTTTAATTTTAATTTTAATTTTAATTTTAATTTTAATTTTAATTTTAATTTTAATTTTAATTTTAATTTTAATTTTAATTTTAATTTTAATTTTAATTTTAATTTTAATTTTAATTTTAATTTTAATTTTAATTTTAATTTTAATTTTAATTTTAATTTTAATTTTAATTTTAATTTTAATTTTAATTTTAATTTTAATTTTAATTTTAATTTTAATTTTAATGTTACTTTTAATTTTATTTCAATTTTAATTTAATTTTAATTTTAATTTTAATAATAATTTTAATTTTAATTTTAATTTTAATTTTAATTTTAATTTTAATTTTAATTTTAATTTTAATTTTAATTTTAATTTTAATTTTAATTTTAATTTTAATTTTAATTTTAATTTTAATTTTAATTTTAATTTTAATTTTAATTTTAATTTTAATTTTAATTTTAATTTTAATTTTAATTTTAATTTTAATTTTAATTTTAATTTTAATAATAATTTTAATTTTAATAATAATTTTAATTTTAATTTTAATTTTAATTTTAATTTTATTTTAATTTTAATTTTAATTTTAATTTTAATTTTAATTTTAATTTTAATTTTAATTTTAATTTTAATTTTAATTTTAATTTTAATTTTAATTTTAATTTTAATTTTAATTTTAATTTTAATTTTAATTTTAATTTTAATTTTAATTTTAATTTTAATTTTAATTTTAATTTTGATTTAAATTTTATTTTTAATATTAATTTTAATTTTAATTTTAATTTTAATTTTAATTTTAATAATAATTTTAATTTTAATTTTAATTTTAATTTTAATTTTAATTTTAATTTTAATTTTAATTTTAATTTTAATTTTAATTTTAATTTTAATTTTAATTTTAATTTTAATTTTAATTTTAATTTTAATTTTAATTTTAATTTTAATGTTACTTTTAATTTTATTTAAATTTTAATTTAATTTTAATTTTAATTTTAATTTTAATTTTAATTTTAATTTTAATTTTAATTTTAATTTTAATTTTAATTTTAATTTTAATTTTAATTTTAATTTTAATTTTAATTTTAATTTTAATTTTAATTTTAATTTTAATAATAATTTTAATTTTAATTTTAATTTTAATTTTAATTTTAATTTTAATTTTAATTTTAATTTTAATTTTAATTTTAATTTTAATTTTAATTTTAATTTTAATTTTAATTTTAATTTTAATTTTAATTTTAATAATAATTTTAATTTTAATTTTAATTTTAATTTTAATTTTAATTTTAATTTTAATTTTAATTTTAATTTTAATTTTAATTTTAATTTTAATTTTAATGTTACTTTTAATTTTATTTCAATTTTAATTTAATTTTAATTTTAATTTTAATTTTAATAATAATTTTAATTTTAATTTTAATTTTAATTTTAATTTTAATTTTAATTTTAATTTTAATTTTAATTTTAATTTTAATTTTAATTTTAATTTTAATTTTAATTTTAATTTTAATTTTAATTTTAATTTTAATTTTAATTTTAATTTTAATTTTAATTTTAATTTTAATTTTAATTTTAATTTTAATTTTAATTTTAATTTTAATTTTAATTTTAATTTTAATTTTAATTTTAATTTTAATAATAATTTTAATTTTAATTTTAATTTTAATTTTAATTTTAATTTTAATTTTAATTTTAATTTTAATTTTAATTTTAATTTTAATTTTAATTTTAATTTTAATTTTAATTTTAATTTTAATTTTAATTTTAATTTTAATTTTAATTTTAATTTTAATTTTAATTTTAATTTTAATTTTAATGTTACTTTTAATTTTATTTCAATTTTAATTTAATTTTAATTTTAATTTTAATAATAATTTTAATTTTAATTTTAATTTTAATTTTAATTTTAATTTTAATTTTAATTTTAATTTTAATTTTAATTTTAATTTTAATTTTAATTTTAATTTTAATTTTAATTTTAATTTTAATTTTAATTTTAATTTTAATTTTAATTTTAATTTTAATTTTAATTTTAATTTTAATTTTAATTTTAATTTTAATTTTAATTTTAATTTTAATTTTAATTTTAATTTTAATTTTAATTTTAATTTTAATTTTAATTTTAATTTTAATTTTAATTTTAATTTTAATTTTAATTTTAATTTTAATTTTAATTTTAATTTTAATTTTAATTTTAATTTTAATTTTAATTTTAATTTTAATTTTAATTTTGATTTAAATTTTAATTTTAATATTAATTTTAATTTTAATTTTAATTTTAATTTTAATTTTAATTTTAATTTTAATTTTAATTTTAATTTTAATTTTAATTTTAATTTTAATTTTAATTTTAATTTTAATTTTAATTTTAATTTTAATTTTAATTTTAATTTTAATAATAATTTTAATATTAATTTTAATTTTAATTTTAATTTTAATTTTAATTTTAATTTTAATTTTAATTTTAATTTTAATTTTAATTTTAATTTTAATTTTGATTTAAATTTTAATTTTAATATTAATTTTAATATTAATTTAAATTTTAATTTTAATTTTAATTTTAATTTTAATTTTAATAATAATTTTAATTTTAATTTTAATTTTAATTTTAATAATAATTTTAATATTAATTTTAATTTTAATTTTAATTTTAATTTTAATTTTAATTTTAATTTTAATTTTAATTTTAATTTTAATTTTAATTTTAATTTTAATTTTAATTTTAATTTTAATTTTAATTTTAATTTTAATTTTAATTTTAATTTTAATTTTAATTTTAATTTTAATTTTAATTTTAATTTTAATTTTAATTTTAATTTTAATTTTAATTTTAATTTTAATTTTAATTTTAATTTTAATTTTAATTTTAATTTTAATTTTAATTTTAATAATAATTTTAATTTTAATTTTAATTTTAATTTTAATTTTAATTTTAATTTTAATTTTAATTTTAATTTTAATTTTAATTTTAATTTTAATTTTAATTTTAATTTTAATTTTAATTTTAATTTTAATTTTAATTTTAATTTTGATTTAAATTTTAATTTTAATATTAATTTTAATGTTAATTTTAATTTTAATTTTAATTTTAATTTTAATTTTAATTTTAATTTTAATAATAATTTTAATATTAATTTTAATTTTAATTTTAATTTTAATTTTAATTTTAATTTTAATTTTAATTTTAATTTTAATTTTAATTTTAATTTTAATTTTAATTTTAATTTTAATTTTAATTTTAATTTTAATTTTAATTTTAATTTTAATTTTAATTTTAATTTTAATTTTAATTTTAATTTTAATTTTAATTTTAATTTTAATTTTAATTTTAATTTTAATTTTAATTTTAATTTTAATTTTAATTTTAATTTTAATTTTAATTTTAATTTTAATTTTAATTTTAATTTTAATTTTAATTTTAATTTTAATTTTAATTTTAATTTTAATTTTAATTTTAATTTTAATTTTGATTTAAATTTTAATATTAATTTTAATATTAATTTTAATTTTAATTTTAATTTTAATTTTAATTTTAATTTTAATTTTAATTTTAATTTTAATTTTAATTTTAATTTTAATTTTAATTTTAATTTTAATTTTAATTTTAATTTTAATTTTAATTTTAATTTTAATTTTAAATTTAATTTTAATTTTAATTTTAATTTAAATTTTAATTTTAATTTTAATTTTAATTTAAATTTTAATTTTAATTTTAATATTAATTTTAATTTTAATTTTAATTTTAATTTTAATTTTAATTTTAATTTTAATTTAAATTTTAATTTTAATTTTAATTTTAATTTTAATAATAATTTTAATTTTAATTTTAATTTTAATTATAATTTTAATTTCAATTTTAATTTTAATTTTAATTTTAATTTTAATTTTAATTTTAATTTTAATTTTAATTTTAATTTTAATTTTAATTTTAATTTTAATTTTAATTTTAATAATAATTTTAATTTTAATTTTAATTTTAATTTTAATTTTAATTTTAATTTTAATTTTAATTTTAATTTTAATATTAACTTTAATTTTAATTTTAATGTTACTTTTAATTTTAATTTTATTTCAATTTTAATTTAATTTTAATTTTAATTTTAATTTTAATTTTAATAATAATTTTAATTTTAATTTTAATTTTAATTATAATTTTAATTTTAATTTTAATTTTAATTTTAATTTTAATTTTAATTTTAATTTTAATTTTAATTTTAATTTTAATTTTAATTTTAATTTTAAATTTAATTTTAATTTTAATTTTAATTTTAATTTTAATTTTAATTTTAATTTTAATTTTAATTTTAATTTTAATTTTAAATTTAATTTTAATTTTAATTTTAATTTAAATTTTAATTTTAATTTTAATTTTAATTTTAATTTTAATTTTAATTTAAATTTTAATTTTAATTTTAATATTAATTTTAATTTTAATTTTAATTTTAATTTTAATTTTAATTTTAATTTTAATTTAAATTTTAATTTTAATTTTAATTTTAATAATAATTTTAATTTTAATTTTAATTTTAATTATAATTTTAATTGCAATTTTAATTTTAATTTTAATTTTAATTTTAATTTTAATTTTAATTTTAATTTTAATTTTAATTTTAATAATAATTTTAATTTTAATTTTAATTTTAATTTTAATTTTAATTTTAATTTTAATTTTAATTTTAATATTAACTTTAATTTTAATTTTAATGTTACTTTTAATTTTAATTTTATTTCAATTTTAATTTAATTTTAATTTTAATTTTAATTTTAATTTTAATAATAATTTTAATTTTAATTTTAATTTTAATTATAATTTTAATTTTAATTTTAATTTTAATTTTAATTTTAATTTTAATTTTAATTTTAATTTTAATTTTAATTTTAATTTTAATTTTAATTTTAATTCTAATTTTAATTTTATTTTTAATTTTAATTTTAATTTTAATTTTAATTTTAATTTTAATTTTAATTTTAATTTTAATTTTAATTTTAATTTTAATTTTAATTTTAATTTGAATTTTAATATTAATTGTAATTTTAATTTTAATTTTAATTTTAATTTTAATATTAATTTTAATGTTACTTTTAATTTTAATTTTAATTTTAATTATAATTTTAATTTTAATTTTAATTTTAATTTTAATTTTAATTTTAATTTTAATTTTAATTTTAATTTTAATTTTAATTTTAATTTTAATTTTAATTTTAATTTTAATTTTAATTTTAATTTTAATTTTAATTTTAATTTTAATTTTAATTTTAATTTTAATTTTAATTTTAATTTTAATTTTAATTTTAATTTTAATTTTAATTTTAATTTTAATTTTAATTTTAATTTTAATTTTAATTTTAATTTTAATTTTAATTTTAATTTTAATTTTAATTTTAATTTTAATTTTAATTTTAATTTTAATTTTAATTTTAATTTTAATTTTAATTTTAATTTTAATTTTAATTTTAATTTTAATTTTAATTTTAATTTTAATTTTAATTTTAATTTTAATTTTAATTTTAATTTTAATTTTAATTTTAATTTTAATTTTAATTTTAATTTTAATTTTAATTTTAATTTTAATTTTAATTTTAATTTTAATTTTAATTTTAATTTTAATTTTAATTTTAATTTTAATTTTAATTTTAATTTTAATTTTAATTTTAATTTTAATTTTAATTTTAATTTTAATTTTAATTTTAATTTTAATTTTAATTTTAATTTTAATTTTAATTTTAATTTTAATTTTAATTTTAATTTTAATTTTAATATTAATTTTAATGTTACTTTTAATTTTAATTTTAATTTTAATTTTAATTTTAATTTTAATTTTAATTTTAATTTTAATTTTAATTTTAATTTTAATTTTAATTTTAATATTAATTTTAATGTTACTTTTAATTTTAATTTTAATTTTAATTTTAATTTTAATTTTAATTTTAATTTTAATATTAATTTTAATGTTACTTTTAATTTTAATTTTAATTTTAATTTTAATTTTAATTTTAATTTTATTTCAATTTTAATTTAATTTTAATTTTAATTTATAATTTTCATTTTCATTTAAATTATAATTTTAATTTTAATTTTAATTTTAATTTTAATTTTAATTTTAATTTTAATTTTAATTTTAATTTTAATTTTAATTTTAATTTTAATTTTAATTTTAATTTTAATTTTAATTTTAATTTTAATTTTAATTATAATTTTAATTTTAACTTTAATTTTAATTTTAATTTTAATTTTAATTTTAATTTTAATTTTAATTTTAATTTTAATTTTAATTTTAATTTTAATTTTAATTTTAATTTTAATTTTAATTTTAATTTTAATTTTAATTTTAATTTTAATTTTAATTTTAATTTTAATTTTAATTTTAATTTTAATTTTAATTTTAATTTTAATTTTAATTTTAATTTTAATTTTAATTTTAATTTTAATTTTAATTTTAATTTTAATTTTAATTTTGATTTTAATTTTAATTTTAATTTTAATTTTCATTTTATTTCAATTTTAATTTAATTTTAATTTTAATTTTAATTTTAATTTTCATTTTCATTTTCATTTTAATTATAATTTTAATTTTAATTTTAATTTTAATTTTAATTTTAATTTTAATTTTAATTTTAATTTTAATTTTAATTTTAATTTTAATTTTAATTTTAATTTTAATTTTAATTTTAATTTTAATTTTAATTTTAATTTTAATTTTAATTTTAATTTTAATTTTAATGTTACTTTTAATTTTATTTAAATTTTAATTTAATTTTAATTTTAATTTTAATTTTAATTTTAATTTTAATTTTAATTTTAATTTTAATTTTAATTTTAATTTTAATTTTAATTTTAATTTTAATTTTAATTTTAATTTTAATTTTAATTTTAATTTTAATTTTAATTTTAATTTTAATTTTAATTTTAATTTTAATTTTAATTTTAATAATAATTTTAATTTTAATTTTAATTTTAATTTTAATTTTAATTTTAATTTTAATTTTAATTTTAATTTTAATTTTAATTTTAATTTTAATTTTAATTTTAATTTTAATTTTAATTTTAATTTTAATTTTAATAATAATTTTAATTTTAATTTTAATTTTAATTTTAATTTTAATTTTAATTTTAATTTTAATTTTAATTTTAATTTTAATTTTAATTTTAATGTTACTTTTAATTTTATTTCAATTTTAATTTAATTTTAATTTTAATTTTAATTTTAATAATAATTTTAATTTTAATTTTAATTTTAATTTTAATTTTAATTTTAATTTTAATTTTAATTTTAATTTTAATTTTAATTTTAATTTTAATTTTAATTTTAATTTTAATTTTAATTTTAATTTTAATTTTAATTTTAATTTTAATTTTAATTTTAATTTTAATTTTAATTTTAATTTTAATTTTAATTTTAATTTTAATTTTAATTTTAATTTTAATTTTAATTTTAATAATAATTTTAATTTTAATTTTAATTTTAATTTTAATTTTAATTTTAATTTTAATTTTAATTTTAATTTTAATTTTAATTTTAATTTTAATTTTAATTTTAATTTTAATTTTAATTTTAATTTTAATTTTAATTTTAATTTTAATTTTAATTTTAATTTTAATTTTAATTTTAATGTTACTTTTAATTTTATTTCAATTTTAATTTAATTTTAATTTTAATTTTAATAATAATTTTAATTTTAATTTTAATTTTAATTTTAATTTTAATTTTAATTTTAATTTTAATTTTAATTTTAATTTTAATTTTAATTTTAATTTTAATTTTAATTTTAATTTTAATTTTAATTTTAATTTTAATTTTAATTTTAATTTTAATTTTAATTTTAATTTTAATTTTAATTTTAATTTTAATTTTAATTTTAATTTTAATTTTAATTTTAATTTTAATTTTAATTTTAATTTTAATTTTAATTTTAATTTTAATTTTAATTTTAATTTTAATTTTAATTTTAATTTTAATTTTAATTTTAATTTTAATTTTAATTTTAATTTTAATTTTAATTTTAATTTTAATTTTAATTTTGATTTAAATTTTAATTTTAATATTAATTTTAATTTTAATTTTAATTTTAATTTTAATTTTAATTTTAATTTTAATTTTAATTTTAATTTTAATTTTAATTTTAATTTTAATTTTAATTTTAATTTTAATTTTAATTTTAATTTTAATTTTAATTTTAATTTTAATTTTAATTTTAATAATAATTTTAATATTAATTTTAATTTTAATTTTAATTTTAATTTTAATTTTAATTTTAATTTTAATTTTAATTTTAATTTTAATTTTAATTTTAATTTTGATTTAAATTTTAATTTTAATATTAATTTTAATATTAATTTAAATTTTAATTTTAATTTTAATTTTAATTTTAATTTTAATAATAATTTTAATTTTAATTTTAATTTTAATTTTAATAATAATTTTAATATTAATTTTAATTTTAATTTTAATTTTAATTTTAATTTTAATTTTAATTTTAATTTTAATTTTAATTTTAATTTTAATTTTAATTTTAATTTTAATTTTAATTTTAATTTTAATTTTAATTTTAATTTTAATTTTAATTTTAATTTTAATTTTAATTTTAATTTTAATTTTAATTTTAATTTTAATTTTAATTTTAATTTTAATTTTAATTTTAATTTTAATTTTAATTTTAATTTTAATTTTAATTTTAATTTTAATTTTAATAATAATTTTAATTTTAATTTTAATTTTAATTTTAATTTTAATTTTAATTTTAATTTTAATTTTAATTTTAATTTTAATTTTAATTTTAATTTTAATTTTAATTTTAATTTTAATTTTAATTTTAATTTTAATTTTAATTTTAATTTTAATTTTAATTTTAATTTTGATTTAAATTTTAATTTTAATATTAATTTTAATGTTAATTTTAATTTTAATTTTAATTTTAATTTTAATTTTAATTTTAATTTTAATAATAATTTTAATATTAATTTTAATTTTAATTTTAATTTTAATTTTAATTTTAATTTTAATTTTAATTTTAATTTTAATTTTAATTTTAATTTTAATTTTAATTTTAATTTTAATTTTAATTTTAATTTTAATTTTAATTTTAATTTTAATTTTAATTTTAATTTTAATTTTAATTTTAATTTTAATTTTAATTTTAATTTTAATTTTAATTTTAATTTTAATTTTAATTTTAATTTTAATTTTAATTTTAATTTTAATTTTAATTTTAATTTTAATTTTAATTTTAATTTTAATTTTAATTTTAATTTTAATTTTAATTTTAATTTTAATTTTAATTTTAATTTTAATTTTGATTTAAATTTTAATATTAATTTTAATATTAATTTTAATTTTAATTTTAATTTTAATTTTAATTTTAATTTTAATTTTAATTTTAATTTTAATTTTAATTTTAATTTTAATTTTAATTTTAATTTTAATTTTAATTTTAATTTTAATTTTAATTTTAATTTTAATTTTAAATTTAATTTTAATTTTAATTTTAATTTAAATTTTAATTTTAATTTTAATTTAAATTTTAATTTTAATTTTAATATTAATTTTAATTTTAATTTTAATTTTAATTTTAATTTTAATTTTAATTTTAATTTAAATTTTAATTTTAATTTTAATTTTAATTTTAATAATAATTTTAATTTTAATTTTAATTTTAATTATAATTTTAATTTCAATTTTAATTTTAATTTTAATTTTAATTTTAATTTTAATTTTAATTTTAATTTTAATTTTAATTTTAATTTTAATTTTAATTTTAATTTTAATTTTAATAATAATTTTAATTTTAATTTTAATTTTAATTTTAATTTTAATTTTAATTTTAATTTTAATTTTAATTTTAATATTAACTTTAATTTTAATTTTAATGTTACTTTTAATTTTAATTTTATTTCAATTTTAATTTAATTTTAATTTTAATTTTAATTTTAATTTTAATAATAATTTTAATTTTAATTTTAATTTTAATTATAATTTTAATTTTAATTTTAATTTTAATTTTAATTTTAATTTTAATTTTAATTTTAATTTTAATTTTAATTTTAATTTTAAATTTAATTTTAATTTTAATTTTAATTTTAATTTTAATTTTAATTTTAATTTTAATTTTAATTTTAATTTTAATTTTAAATTTAATTTTAATTTTAATTTTAATTTAAATTTTAATTTTAATTTTAATTTTAATTTTAATTTTAATTTTAATTTAAATTTTAATTTTAATTTTAATATTAATTTTAATTTTAATTTTAATTTTAATTTTAATTTTAATTTTAATTTTAATTTAAATTTTAATTTTAATTTTAATTTTAATAATAATTTTAATTTTAATTTTAATTTTAATTATAATTTTAATTGCAATTTTAATTTTAATTTTAATTTTAATTTTAATTTTAATTTTAATTTTAATTTTAATTTTAATTTTAATAATAATTTTAATTTTAATTTTAATTTTAATTTTAATTTTAATTTTAATTTTAATTTTAATTTTAATATTAACTTTAATTTTAATTTTAATGTTACTTTTAATTTTAATTTTATTTCAATTTTAATTTAATTTTAATTTTAATTTTAATTTTAATTTTAATAATAATTTTAATTTTAATTTTAATTTTAATTATAATTTTAATTTTAATTTTAATTTTAATTTTAATTTTAATTTTAATTTTAATTTTAATTTTAATTTTAATTTTAATTTTAATTTTAATTTTAATTTTAATTTTAATTTTATTTTTAATTTTAATTTTAATTTTAATTTTAATTTTAATTTTAATTTTAATTTTAATTTTAATTTTAATTTTAATTTTAATTTTAATTTTAATTTTAATTTGAATTTTAATATTAATTGTAATTTTAATTTTAATTTTAATTTTAATTTTAATATTAATTTTAATGTTACTTTTAATTTTAATTTTAATTTTAATTATAATTTTAATTTTAATTTTAATTTTAATTTTAATTTTAATTTTAATTTTAATTTTAATTTTAATTTTAATTTTAATTTTAATTTTAATTTTAATTTTAATTTTAATTTTAATTTTAATTTTAATTTTAATTTTAATTTTAATTTTAATTTTAATTTTAATTTTAATTTTAATTTTAATTTTAATTTTAATTTTAATTTTAATTTTAATTTTAATTTTAATTTTAATTTTAATTTTAATTTTAATTTTAATTTTAATTTTAATTTTAATTTTAATTTTAATTTTAATTTTAATTTTAATTTTAATTTTAATTTTAATTTTAATTTTAATTTTAATTTTAATTTTAATTTTAATTTTAATTTTAATTTTAATTTTAATTTTAATTTTAATTTTAATTTTAATTTTAATTTTAATTTTAATTTTAATTTTAATTTTAATTTTAATTTTAATTTTAATTTTAATTTTAATTTTAATTTTAATTTTAATTTTAATTTTAATTTTAATTTTAATTTTAATTTTAATTTTAATTTTAATTTTAATTTTAATTTTAATTTTAATTTTAATTTTAATTTTAATTTTAATTTTAATTTTAATTTTAATTTTAATTTTAATATTAATTTTAATGTTACTTTTAATTTTAATTTTAATTTTAATTTTAATTTTAATTTTAATTTTAATTTTAATTTTAATTTTAATTTTAATTTTAATTTTAATATTAATTTTAATGTTACTTTTAATTTTAATTTTAATTTTAATTTTAATTTTAATTTTAATTTTAATTTTAATATTAATTTTAATGTTACTTTTAATTTTAATTTTAATTTTAATTTTAATTTTAATTTTATTTCAATTTTAATTTAATTTTAATTTT